>NW_027446037.1:0-100167 GCF_038048845.1 Mixophyes fleayi
TATTCATGATTCATGATTTGATTAATGATTCATGATTCATGATACAATTCATGATTTATGATTCATGATTCATTATTCATGATTCGATTCATGATTCGATTCATGATTCATGATTCAATTTATGATTCTTGATTCATGATTCAAGATTCAATTCATGATTCATGATTCGATTCATGATTCATGATTCATGATTCGATTCATGATTCATGATTCATGATTCAATTTATGATTCTTGATTCATGATTCAAGATTCAATTCATGATTCATGATTCGATTTATGATTTATGATTCATTATTCATGATTCATGATTCATGATTCAATTCATGATTCATGATTCAATTCATAATTCATGAGTCGATTCATGATTCATGATTCATGATTTAATTCATGATTCATGATTTAATTCATGATTCATGATTCAAATTATGATTCATGACTCAATTCATGATTCGATTCATGATTCAATTCTTGATTCATGATTCGATTTATGAATCATGATTCATGATTCAATTCATGATTCATGATTCAATTCATGATTCATGATTCAATTCATGATTCGATTCCTGATTCAATTCATGATTCCTGATTCAATTCATGATTCATGATTCAATTCATGATTCATGATTCAATTCACGATTCATGATTCAATTCATGATTCGATTCCTGATTCAATTCATGATTCCTGATTCAATTCATGATTCATGATTCATGATTCAATTCATTATTCATGATTTTATTCATGATTCATGATTCAAGATTCATTTCATGATTCATGATTCAATTCATGATTCATGATTCATGATTCATGATTAATGATTCAATTCATGATTCATGATTCAATTCATGATTCATGATTCAATTCATGATTCATGATTCATGATTCATGATTCAATTCATGATTCATGATTTATGATTCAATTCATGATTCATGATTCAATTCATGATTCATGATTCATGATTCATGATTCATGATTCAATTCATGATTCATGATTCAATTCATGATTCATGATTTAATTCATGATTCATGATTCATGATTCGATTCATGATTCATGATTCATGATTAATGATTTGATTCATGATTAATGATTCATGATTCAATTCATGATTCATGATTCATGAATCATGATTTATGATTCGATTCATGATTCATGATTTATGATTCAATTCATGATTCATGATTCATGATTCATGATTCATGATTCATGATTCATGATTCAATTCATGATTCATGATTCAATTCATGATTCATGATTCAAGATTCATGATTCAATTCATGATTCATGAATCATGATTCAATTCATGATGCATAATTCATGATTCATGATTCAATTCATGATTCATGATTCTATTCATGATTCATGATTCATGATTCAAGTTTCAATTCATGATTCATGATTCAATTCATGATTCATGATTCATGATTCATGATTCATGATTCAATTCATGATTCATGATTCATGATTCATGATTAATGATTCAATTCATGATTCATGATTCAATTCATGATTTATGATTCATGATTCATGATTCATGATTTATGATTCAATTCATGATTCATGATTCAATTCATTATTCATGATTTATGATTCAATTCATGATTCATGATTCATGATTCGATTCATGATTCATGATTCATGATTAATGATTCATGATTCGATTCATGATTCATGATTCATGATTTAATTCATGATTCATGATTCATGATTCGATTCATGATTCATGATTAATGATTTGATTCATGATTCATGATTCATGATTCAATTCATGATTCATGATTCATGAATCATGATTTATGATTCGATTCATGATTCATGATTCAATTCATGATTCATGATTCATGATTCAATTCATGATTCATGATTCAATTCATGATTCATGATTCAAGATTCATGATTCAATTCATGATTCATGAATCATGATTCATGAATCATGATTCAATTCATGAATCAATTCATGATTCATGATTCAATTCATGATTCATGATTCATGATTCATGATTCATGATTCGATTCATGATTCATGATTCATGATTCAATTCATGATTCATGATTCATGATTCATGATTCATGATTTATGATTTGATTCATTATTCATGATTCATGATTCAATTCATGATTCATGATTCAATTCATGATTCATGATTCATGATTCAATTCATGATTCATTATTCATGATTCATGATTCAATTCATGATTCATAATTCATGATTCATGATTCATAATTTGATTCATGATTCATGATTCAATTCAAGACTCATGAGTCATGATTCATGATTCATGATTTATGATTCGATTCATGATTCATGATTCAATTAATGATTCATGATTCATGATTCAATTCATGATTCATGATTCATGATTTATTTCATGATTAATGATTAATGATTCATGATTCATGATTCATGATTCATGATTCGATTCATGATTCATGATTCAATTCATGATTCATGATTCATGATTCATGATTTAATTCATGATTCATGATTCATGATTCAAGATTCAATTCATGATTCATGATTCAATTCATGATTCATGATTAATGATTCAATTCATGATTCATGATTCATGATTCAATTCATGATTCAATTCATGATTCATGATTCAATTCATGATTCATGATTTATGATTCAATTCATGATTCATGATTCATGATTAATGATTTGATTCATGAATCATGATTCATGATTCAATTCATGATTCATGATTCATGATTTAATTCATGATTCATGATTCATGATTCGATTCATGATTCATGATTCATGATTAATGATTTGATTCATGATTCATGATTCATGATTCAATTCATGATTCATGATTCATGAATCATGATTTATGATTCGATTCATGATTCATGATTTATGATTAAATTCATGATTCATGATTCATGATTCATGATTCAATTCATGATTCATGATTCAATTCTTGATTCATGATTCAAGATTCATGATTCAATTCATGATGCATAATTCATGATTCATATATTCAATTCATGATTCATGATTCATGATTCATGATTCATGATTCATGATTCTATTCATGATTCATGATTCATGATTCAAGATTCATGCTTTATGATTCAATTCATGATTCATGATTCAATTCATGATTCATGATTTATGATTCAATTCATGATTCATGATTCATGATTCGATTCATGATTCATGATTCATGATTAATGATTCATGATTCGATTCATGATTCATGATTCATGATTTAATTTCATGATTCATGATTCATGATTCGATTCATGATTCATGATTAATGATTTGATTCATGATTCATGATTCATGATTCAATTCATGATTCATGATTCATGATTCATGATTCAATTCATGATTCATGATTCAATTCATGATTCATGATTCAAGATTCATGATTCAATTCATGATTCATGAATCATGATTCAATTCATGATTCAATTCATGATTCATGATTCAATTCATGATTCATGATTCATGATTCATGATTCGATTCATGATTCATGATTCAATTCATGATTCATGATTCATGATTCAATTCATGATTCATGATTCAATTCATGATTCATGATTCATGATTCATGATTCAATTCATGATTCATGAATCATGATTCAATTCATGATTCATGATTCATGATTCATGATTCAATTCATGATTCATTATTCATGATTCATGATTCAATTCATGATTCATAATTCATGATTCATGATTCATGATTCAATTAATGATTCATGATTCATGATTCAATTCATGATTCATGATTCATGATTTAATTCATGATTCATGATTCATGATTCGATTCATGATTCATGATTCATGATTAATGATTTGATTCATGATTCATGATTCATGATTCAATTCATGATTCATGATTCATGAATCATGATTTATGATTCGATTCATGATTCATGATTTATGATTAAATTCATGATTCATGATTCATGATTCATGATTCAATTCATGATTCATGATTCAATTCTTGATTCATGATTCATGATTCATGATTCAATTCATGATGCATAATTCATGATTCATATATTCAATTCATGATTCATGATTCATGATTCTATTCATGATTCATGATTCATGATTCAAGATTCATGCTTTATGATTCAATTCATGATTCATGATTCAATTCATGATTAATGATTCATGATTCGATTCATGATTCATGATTCATGATTAATGATTCATGATTCGATTCATGATTCATGATTCATGATTTAATTCATGATTCATGATTCATGATTCGATTCATGATTCATGATTAATGATTTGATTCATGATTCATGATTCATGATTCAATTCATGATTCATGATTCATGATTCATGATTCAATTCATGATTCATGATTCAATTCATGATTCATGATTCAAGATTCATGATTCAATTCATGATTCATGAATCATGATTCAAGATTCATGCTTTATGATTCAATTCATGATTCATGATTCAATTCATGATTAATGATTCATGATTCGATTCATGATTCATGATTCATGATTAATGATTCATGATTCGATTCATGATTCATGATTCATGATTTAATTCATGATTCATGATTCATGATTCGATTCATGATTCATGATTAATGATTTGATTCATGATTCATGATTCATGATTCAATTCATGATTCATGATTCATGATTCATGATTCAATTCATGATTCATGATTCAATTCATGATTCATGATTCAAGATTCATGATTCAATTCATGATTCATGAATCATGATTCAATTCATGATTCAATTCATGATTCATGATTCAATTCATGATTCATGATTCATGATTCATGATTCGATTCATGATTCATGATTCAATTCATGATTCATGATTCATGATTCAATTCATGATTCATGATTCAATTCATGATTCATGATTCATGATTCATGATTCAATTCATGATTCATGAATCATGATTCAATTCATGATTCATGATTCATGATTCATGATTCAATTCATGATTCATTATTCATAATTCATGATTTAATTCATGATTCATAATTCATGATTCATGATTCATGATTCAATTAATGATTCATGATTCATGATTCAATTCATGATTCATGATTCATGATTTAATTCATGATTAATGATTAATGATTCATGATTCATGATTCATGATTCGATTCATGATTCATGATTCATGATTCATGATTCATGATTTAATTCATGATTCATGATTCATGATTCAAGATTCAATTCATGATTCATGATTCAATTCATGATTCATGATTAATGATTCAATTCATGATTCATGATTCATGATTCAATTCATGATTCATGATTCGATTCATGATTCATGATTCAATTCATGATTCATGATTTATGATTCAATTCATGATTCATGATTCATGATTCATGATTCAATTCATGATTCATAATTCATGATTCATGAATCATGATTTAATTCATGATTAATGATTCATGATTCATGATTCATGATTCGATTCATGATTCATGATTACTGATTCATGATTGGATTCATGATTCATGATTTAATTTATGATTCATGATTCATGATTCGATTCATGATTCATGATTCATGATTCAATTCATGATTCATGATTCATGATTCAATTCATGATTCATGATTCATGAATCATGATTTATGATTCGATTCGATGATTCATGATTTATGATTCAATTCATGATTCTCGATTCATGATTCATGATTCAAATCATGATTCATGATTCAATTCATGATTCATGATTCAAGATTCATGATTCATGATTCAAATCATGATTCATGATTCGATTTATGATTCATGATTCATAATTCAATTCATGAATCATGATTCAATTCATGATTCATGAATTATGATTCAATTCATGATGCATAATTCATGATTCATGATTCAATTCATGATTCATGATTCAAGATTCATGATTCAGTTCATGATTCATGAATCATGATTCAATTCATGATGCATAATTCATGATTCATTATTCAATTCATGATTCATGATTCATGATTCATGATTCAATTCATGATTCATTATTCATGATTCATGATTCAATTCATGATTCATAATTCATGATTCATGATTTGATTCATGATTCATGATTTAATTCATGATTCATGAGTCATGATTCATGATTCATGATTTATGATTCGATTCATGATTCATGATTCAATTAATGATTCATGATTCATGATTCAATTCATGATTCATGATTCATGATTTAATTCATGATTAATGATTAATGATTCATGATTCATGATTCATGATTCGATTAATGATTCATGATTCGATTTATGATTCATGATTCATGATTCATGATTCATGATTTAATTCATGATTCATGATTCAAGATTCAATTCATGATTCAATTCATGATTCATGATTAATGATTCAATTCATGATTCATGATTCATGATTCAATTCATGATTCATTATTCGATTCATGATTCATGATTCATGATTCAATTCATGATTCATGATTTATGATTCAATTCATGATTCATGATTCATGATTCATGATTCATGATTCAATTCATGATTCATAATTCATGATTCAATTCATGATTCGATTCATGATTCATGATTCATGATTCAATTCATGATTCATGATTTATGATTCAATACATGATTCATGATTCATGATTTATGATTCAATTCATGATTCATGATTCATGATTAATGATTCATGATTCATGATTCATGATTCGATTCATGATTCATGATTACTGATTCATGATTCGATTCATGATTCATGATTTAATTTATGATTCATGATTCGATTCATGATTCATGATTCATGATTCAATTCATGATTCATGATTCATGATTCATGATTCAATTCATGATTCATGATTCATGAATCATGATTTATGATTCATGAATCATGATTTATGATTCGATTCATGATTCATGATTTATGATTCAATTCATGATTCTCGATTCATGATTCATGATTCAATTCATGATTCATGATTCAATTCTTGATTCATGATTCAATTCATGATTCATGATTCAAGATTCATGATTCATGATTCAATTCATGATTCATGATTCGATTTATGATTCATGATACATAATTCAATTCATGATTCATGATTCAATTCATGATTCATGAATCATGATTCAATTCATGATTCATGATTCAATTCATGATTCATGATTCAAGATTCATGATTTAATTCATGATTCATGAATCATGATTCAATTCATGATTCAATTCATGATTCATGATTCAATTCATGATTCATGATTCATGATTCATTATTCATGATTCGATTCATGATTCATGATTCAATTCATGATTCATGATTCATGATTCAATTCATGATTCATGATTCAATTCATGATTCATGATTCATGATTCATGATTCAATTCATGATTCATGAATCATGATTCAATTCATGATTCATGATTCATGATTCATGATTCAATTCATGATTCATTATTCATGATTCATGATTCAATTCATGATTCATAATTCATGATTCATGATTCATGATTCAATTAATGATTCATGATTCATGATTCAATTCATGATTCATGATTCATGATTTAATTCATGATTAATGATTAATGATTCATGATTCATGATTCATGATTCGATTCATGATTCATGATTCATGATTCATGATTCATGATTTAATTCATGATTCATGATTCATGATTCAAGATTCAATTCATGATTCATGATTCAATTCATGATTCATGATTAATGATTCAATTCATGATTCATGATTCATGATTCAATTCATGATTCATGATTCGATTCATGATTCATGATTCAATTCATGATTCATGATTTATGATTCAATTCATGATTCATGATTCATGATTCATGATTCATGATTCAATTCATGATTCATAATTCATGATTCATGAATCATGATTTAATTCATGATTAATGATTCATGATTCATGATTCATGATTCGATTCATGATTCATGATTACTGATTCATGATTCGATTCATGATTCATGATTTAATTTATGATTCATGATTCATGATTCGATTCATGATTCATGATTCATGATTCAATTCATGATTCATGATTCATGATTCATGATTCAATTCATGATTCATGATTCATGAATCATGATTTATGATTCGATTCGATGATTCATGATTTATGATTCAATTCATGATTCTCGATTCATGATTCATGATTCAAATCATGATTCATGATTCAATTCATGATTCATGATTCAAGATTCATGATTCATGATTCAAATCATGATTCATGATTCGATTTATGATTCATGATTCATAATTCAATTCATGAATCATGATTCAATTCATGATTCATGAATTATGATTCAATTCATGATGCATAATTCATGATTCATGATTCAATTCATGATTCATGATTCAAGATTCATGATTCAGTTCATGATTCATGAATCATGATTCAATTCATGATGCATAATTCATGATTCATTATTCAATTCATGATTCATGATTCATGATTCATGATTCAATTCATGATTCATTATTCATGATTCATGATTCAATTCATGATTCATAATTCATGATTCATGATTTGATTCATGATTCATGATTTAATTCATGATTCATGAGTCATGATTCATGATTCATGATTTATGATTCGATTCATGATTCATGATTCAATTAATGATTCATGATTCATGATTCAATTCATGATTCATGATTCATGATTTAATTCATGATTAATGATTAATGATTCATGATTCATGATTCATGATTCGATTAATGATTCATGATTCGATTTATGATTCATGATTCATGATTCATGATTCATGATTTAATTCATGATTCATGATTCAAGATTCAATTCATGATTCAATTCATGATTCATGATTAATGATTCAATTCATGATTCATGATTCATGATTCAATTCATGATTCATGATTCGATTCATGATTCATGATTCATGATTCAATTCATGATTCATGATTTATGATTCAATTCATGATTCATGATTCATGATTCATGATTCATGATTCAATTCATGATTCATAATTCATGATTCAATTCATGATTCATGATTCGATTCATGATTCATGATTCAATTCATGATTCATGATTTATGATTCAATTCATGATTCATGATTCATGATTTATGATTCAATTCATGATTCATGATTCATGATTAATGATTCATGATTCATGATTCATGATTCGATTCATGATTCATGATTACTGATTCATGATTCGATTCATGATTCATGATTTAATTTATGATTCATGATTCATGATTCGATTCATGATTCATGATTCATGATTCAATTCATGATTCATGATTCATGATTCATGATTCAATTCATGATTCATGATTCATGAATCATGATTTATGATTCATGAATCATGATTTATGATTCGATTCATGATTCATGATTTATGATTCAATTCATGATTCTCGATTCATGATTCATGATTCAATTCATGATTCATGATTCAATTCTTGATTCATGATTCAATTCATGATTCATGATTCAAGATTCATGATTCATGATTCAATTCATGATTCATGATTCGATGTATGATTCATGATACATAATTCAATTCATGATTCAATTCATGATTCATGAATCATGATTCAATTCATGATGCATAATTCATGATTCATGATTCAATTCATGATTTATGATTCAAGATTCATGATTCAATTCATGATTCATGAATCATGATTCAATTCATGATGCATAATTCATGATTCATGATTCAATTCATGATTCATGATTCATGATTCATGATTCAATTCATGATTCATAATTCATGATTCATGATTCAATTCATGATTCATAATTCATGATTCATGATTCATGATTTGATTCATGATTCATGATTCAATTCATGATTCATGAGTCATGATTCATGATTTATGATTTATGATTCGATTCATGATTCATGATTCAATTAATGATTGATGATTCATGATTCAATTCATGATTCATGACTCATGATTTAATTCATAATTAATGATTAATGATTCATGATTCATGATTCATGATTCGATTCATGATTCATGATTCGATTCATGATTCATGATTCATGATTCATGATTCATGATTCATGATTCATGATTCATGATTTAATTCATGATTCATGATTCATGATTCATGATTTAATTCATGATTCATGATTCATGATTCATGATTCAAGATTCAATTCATGATTCATGATTCAATTCATGATTCATGATTAATGATTCAATTCATGATTCATGATTCATGATTCAATTCATGATTCATGATTCAATTCATGATTCATGATTCATGATTCAATTCATGATTCATGATTTATGATTCAATTCATGATTCATGATACATTTATTCATGGTTCATGATTCAATTCATGATTCATGATTCGATTCATGATTCATGATTTAATTCATGATTCATGATTCATGATTTAATTCATGATTAATGATTCATGATTCATGATTCATGATTCGATTCATGATTCATGATTACTGATTCATGATTCGATTCATGATTCATGATTTAATTTATGATTCATGATTCAATTCATGATTCATGATTCATGATTCAATTCATGATTCATGATTCATGATTCATGATTCATGATTCAATTCATGATTCATGATTCATGAATCATGATTTATGATTCGATTCATGATTCATGATTTATGATTCAATTCATGATTCATGATTCATGATTCATGATTCAATTCATGATTCATGATTCAATTCATGATTCATGATTCAAGATTCATGATTCATGATTCAATTCATGATTCATGATTTGATTTATGATTCATGATTCATAATTCAATTCATGATTCATGATTCATGATTCAATTCATGATTCATGAATCATGATTCAATTCATGATGCATAATGCATGATTCATGATTCAATTCATGATTCATGATTCATAATTTATGATTCAATTCATGATTCATGATTCATGATTCATGCTTCAATTCATGATTCATAATTCATAATTCATGATTCTATTCATGATTCATAATTCAATATTCATAATTCATGATTTAATTCATAATTAATGATTAATGATTCATGATTCATGATTCATGATTCGATTCATGATTCATGATTCGATTCATGATTCATGATTCATGATTCATGATTCATGATTCATGATTTAATTCATGATTCATGATTCATGATTCATGATTCAAGATTCAATTCATGATTCATGATTCAATTCATGATTCATGATTAATGATTTAATTCATGATTCATGATTCATGATTCAATTCATGATTCATGATTCAATTCATGATTCATGATTCATGATTCAATTCATGATTCATGATTTATGATTCGATTCATGATTCATGATTCAATTCATGATTCATGATTCATGATTCATGATTCAATTCATGATTCATGATTAATGAATCATGATTTATGATTCGATTCATGATTCATGATTTATGATTCAATTCATGATTCTCGATTCATGATTCATGATTCAATTCATGATTCATGATTCAATTCATGATTCATGATTCAAGATTCATGATTCATGAGTCAAATCATGATTCATGATTCGATTTATGATTCATGATTCATAATTCAATTCATGATTCATGATTCAATTCATGATTCATGAATCATGATTCAATTCATGATGCATAATTCATGATTCATGATTCAATTCATGATTCGTGATTCAAGATTCATGATTCAATTCATGATTCATGAATCATGATTCAATTCATGATGCATAATTCATGATTCATTATTCAATTCATGATTCATGATTCATGATTCATGATTCAATTCATGATTCATTATTCATGATTCATGATTCAATTCATGATTCATAATTCATGATTCATGATTCATGATTTGATTCATGATTCATGATCCAATTCATGATTCATGAGTCATGATTCATGATTCATGATTTATGATTCGATTCATGATTCATGATTCATGATTTAATTCATGATTAATGATTAATGATTCATGATTCATGATTCATGATTTGATTAATGATTCATGATTCATGATTCGATTCATGATTCATGATTAATGATTCAATTCATGATTCATGATTCATGATTCAATTCATGATTCATGATTCGATTCATGATTCATGATTCATGATTCAATTCATGATTCATGATTTATGATTCAATTCATGATTCATGATTCATGATTCATGAATTATGATTTAATTCATGATTAATGATTCATGATTCATGATTCATGATTTGATTCATGATTCATGATTACTGATTCATGATTCGATTCATGATTCATGATTTAATTTATGATTCATGATTCATGATTCGATTCATGATTCATGATTCATGATTCAATTCATGATTCATGATTCATGATTCATGATTCAATTCATGATTCATGATTCATGAATCATGATTTATGATTCATGAATCATGATTTATGATTCGATTCATGATTCTCGATTCATGATTCATGATTCAATTCATGATTCATGATTCAATTCATGATTCATGATTCAAGATTCATGATTCATGATTCAATTCATGATTCATGATTCGATTTATGATTCATGATACATAATTCAATTCATGATTCATGATTCAATTCATGATTCATGAATCATGATTCAATTCATGATGCATAATTCATGATTCATGATTCAATTCATGATTCATGATTCAAGATTCATGATTCAATTCATGATTCATGAATCATGATTCAATTCATGATGCATAATTAATGATTCATGATTCAATTCATGATTCATGATTCATGATTCATGATTCAATTCATGATTCATAATTCATGATTCATGATTCAATTCATGATTCATAATTCATGATTCATGATTCATGATTTGATTCATGATTCATGATTCAATTCATGATTCATGATTCAATTCATGATTCATGATTCAATTCATGATTCATGATTCATGATTCAATTCATGATTCATGATTCAATTCATGATTCATGATTCATGATTCAATTCATGATTCATGATTTATGATTCGATTCATGATTCATGATTCATGATTCAATTCATGATTCATGATTCATGATTCATGATTCAATTCATGATTCATGATTCAATTCATGATTCAAGATTCATGATTCATGAGTCAAATCATGATTCATGATTCGATTTATGATTCATGATTCATAATTCAATTCATGATTCATGATTCATGATTTATGATTCGATTCATGATTCATGATTCAATTCATGATTCATGATTCATGATTTAATTCATGATTAATGATTAATGATTCATGATTCATGATTCATGATTTGATTAATGATTCATGATTCATGAGTCGATTCATGATTCATGATTCATGATTCATGATTCATGATTTAATTCATGATTCATGATTCAAGATTCAATTCATGATTCATGATTCAATTCATGATTCATGATTAATGATTCAATTCATGATTCATGATTCATGATTCAATTCATGATTCATGATTCGATTCATGATTCATGATTCATGATTCAATTCATGATTCATGATTTATGATTCAATTCATGATTCATGATTCATGATTCATGATTCATGATTCAATTCATGATTCATAATTCATGATTCATGAATTATGATTTAATTCATGATTAATGATTCATGATTCATGATTCATGATTCGATTCATGATTCATGATTACTGATTCATGATTCGATTCATGATTCATGATTTAATTTATGATTCATGATTCATGATTCGATTCATGATTCATGATTCATGATTCAATTCATGATTCATGATTCATGATTCATGATTCAATTAATGATTCATGATTCATGAATCATGATTTATGATTCATGAATCATGATTTATGATTCGATTCCTGATTCTCGATTCATGATTCATGATTCAATTCATGATTCATGATTCAATTCATGATTCATGATTCAAGATTCATGATTCATGATTCAATTCATGATTCATGATTCGATTTATGATTCATGATACATAATTCAATTCATGATTCATGATTTATGATTCGATTCATGATTCATGATTCAATTCATGATTCATGATTTATGATTCGATTCATGATTCATGATTCATGATTCAATTCATGATTCATGATTCATGATTCATGATTCAATTCATGATTCATGATTCATGAATCATGATTTATGATTCGATTTATGATTCATGATTTATGATTCAATTCATGATTCTCGATTCATGATTTATGATTCAATTCATGATTCATGATTCAATTCATGATTCATGATTCAAGATTCATGATTCATGAGTCAAATCATGATTCATGATTCGATTTATGATTCATGATTCATAATTCAATTCATGATTCATGATTTAATTCATGATTCATGAATCATGATTCAATTCATGATGCATAATTCCTGATTCATGATTCAATTCATGATTCAAGATTCATGATTCAATTCATGATTCATGAATCATGATTCAATTCATGATACATAATTCATGATTCATTATTCAATTCATGATTCATGATTCATGATTCATGATTCAATTCATGATTCATTATTCATGATTCATGATTCAATTCATGATTCATAATTCATGATTCATGATTCATGATTTGATTCATGATTCATGATTCAATTCATGATTCATGAGTCATGATTCATGATTCATGATTTATGATTCGATTCATGATTCATGATTCAATTAATGATTCATGATTCATGATTCAATTCATGTTTCATGATTCATGATTTAATTCATGATTAATGATTAATGATTCAATTCATGATTCATGATTCATGATTCATGATTCGATTAATGATTCATGATTCGATTCATGATTTATGATTCATGATTCATGATTCATGATTTAATTCATGATTCATGATTCAATTCATGATTCATGATTAATGATTCAATTCATGATTCATGATTCATGATTCAATTCATGATTCATGATTTGATTCATGATTCATGATTCAATTCATGATTCATGATTTATGATTCAATTCATGATTCATGATTCATGATTCATGATTCATGATTCAATTCATGATTCATAATTCATGATTCATGAATTATGATTTAATTCATGATTAATGATTCATGATTCATGATTCGATTCATGATTCATGATTACTGATTCATGATTCGATTCATGATTCATGATTCATGAATCATGATTTATGATTCATGAATCATGATTTATGATTCGATTAATGATTCATGATTTATGATTCAATTTATGATTCTCGATTCATGATTCATGATTCAATTCATGATTCATGATTCAATTCATGATTCATGATTCAAGATTCATGATTCATGATTCAATTCATGATTCATGATTTGATTTATGATTCATGATACGTAATTCAATTCATGATTCATGATTCATGATTCATGATTCAATTCATGATTCATTATTCATGATTCATGATTCAATTCATGATTCATAATTCATGATTCATGATTCATGATTCAATTAATGATTCATGATTCATGATTCAATTCATGATTCATGATTCATGATTTAATTCATGATTAATGATTAATGATTCATGATTCATGATTCATGATTCGATTCATGATTCATGATTCATGATTCATGATTTAATTCATGATTCATGATTCATGATTCAAGATTCAATTCATGATTCATGATTCAATTCATGATTCATGATTAATGATTCAATTCATGATTCATGATTCATGATTCAATTCATGATTCATGATTCGATTCATGATTCATGATTCAATTCATGATTCATGATTTATGATTCAATTCATGATTCATGATTCATGATTCATGATTCATGATTCAATTCATGATTCATAATTCATGATTCATGAATCATGATTTAATTCATGATTAATGATTCATGATTCATGATTCATGATTCGATTCATGATTCATGATTACTGATTCATGATTCGATTCATGATTCATGATTTAATTTATGATTCATGATTCATGATTCGATTCATGATTCATGATTCATGATTCAATTCATGATTCATGATTCATGATTCATGATTCAATTCATGATTCATGATTCATGAATCATGATTTATGATTCGATTCGATGATTCATGATTTATGATTCAATTCATGATTCTCGATTCATGATTCATGATTCAAATCATGATTCATGATTCAATTCATGATTCATGATTCAAGATTCATGATTCATGATTCAAATCATGATTCATGATTCGATTTATGATTCATGATTCATAATTCAATTCATGAATCATGATTCAATTCATGATTCATGAATTATGATTCAATTCATGATGCATAATTCATGATTCATGATTCAATTCATGATTCATGATTCAAGATTCATGATTCAGTTCATGATTCATGAATCATGATTCAATTCATGATGCATAATTCATGATTCATTATTCAATTCATGATTCATGATTCATGATTCATGATTCAATTCATGATTCATTATTCATGATTCATGATTCAATTCATGATTCATAATTCATGATTCATGATTTGATTCATGATTCATGATTTAATTCATGATTCATGAGTCATGATTCATGATTCATGATTTATGATTCGATTCATGATTCATGATTCAATTAATGATTCATGATTCATGATTCAATTCATGATTCATGATTCATGATTTAATTCATGATTAATGATTAATGATTCATGATTCATGATTCATGATTCGATTAATGATTCATGATTCGATTTATGATTCATGATTCATGATTCATGATTCATGATTTAATTCATGATTCATGATTCAAGATTCAATTCATGATTCAATTCATGATTCATGATTAATGATTCAATTCATGATTCATGATTCATGATTCAATTCATGATTCATGATTCGATTCATGATTCATGATTCATGATTCAATTCATGATTCATGATTTATGATTCAATTCATGATTCATGATTCATGATTCATGATTCATGATTCAATTCATGATTCATAATTCATGATTCAATTCATGATTCATGATTCGATTCATGATTCATGATTCATGATTCAATTCATGATTCATGATTTATGATTCAATTCATGATTCATGATTCATGATTTATGATTCAATTCATGATTCATGATTCATGATTAATGATTCATGATTCATGATTCATGATTCGATTCATGATTCATGATTACTGATTCATGATTCGATTCATGATTCATGATTTAATTTATGATTCATGATTCATGATTCGATTCATGATTCATGATTCATGATTCAATTCATGATTCATGATTCATGATTCATGATTCAATTCATGATTCATGATTCATGAATCATGATTTATGATTCATGAATCATGATTTATGATTCGATTCATGATTCATGATTTATGATTCAATTCATGATTCTCGATTCATGATTCATGATTCAATTCATGATTCAATTCTTGATTCATGATTCAATTCATGATTCATGATTCAAGATTCATGATTCATGATTCAATTCATGATTCATGATTCGATTTATGATTCATGATACATAATTCAATTCATGATTCATGATTCAATTCATGATTCATGAATCATGATTCAATTCATGATGCATAATTCATGATTCATGATTCAATTCATGATTTATGATTCAAGATTCATGATTCAATTCATGATTCATGAATCATGATTCAATTCATGATGCATAATTCATGATTCATGATTCAATTCATGATTCATGATTCATGATTCATGATTCAATTCATGATTCATAATTCATGATTCATGATTCAATTCATGATTCATAATTCATGATTCATGATTCATGATTTGATTCATGATTCATGATTCAATTCATGATTCATGAGTCATGATTCATGATTTATGATTTATGATTCGATTCATGATTCATGATTCAATTAATGATTCATGATTCATGATTCAATTCATGATTCATGACTCATGATTTAATTCATAATTAATGATTAATGATTCATGATTCATGATTCATGATTCGATTCATGATTCATGATTCGATTCATGATTCATGATTCATGATTCATGATTCATGATTCATGATTCATGATTCATGATTTAATTCATGATTCATGATTCATGATTCATGATTTAATTCATGATTCATGATTCATGATTCATGATTCAAGATTCAATTCATGATTCATGATTCAATTCATGATTCATGATTAATGATTCAATTCATGATTCATGATTCATGATTCAATTCATGATTCATGATTCAATTCATGATTCATGATTCATGATTCAATTCATGATTCATGATTTATGATTCAATTCATGATTCATGATACATTTATTCATGGTTCATGATTCAATTCATGATTCATAATTCATGATTCATGATTCATGATTTAATTCATGATTCATGATTCATGATTTAATTCATGATTAATGATTCATGATTCATGATTCATGATTCGATTCATGATTCATGATTACTGATTCATGATTCGATTCATGATTCATGATTTAATTTATGATTCATGATTCATGATTCAATTCATGATTCATGATTCATGATTCAATTCATGATTCATGATTCATGATTCATGATTCATGATTCAATTCATGATTCATGATTCATGATTCATGATTCAATTCATGATTCATGATTCAATTCATGATTCATGATTCAAGATTCATGATTCATGATTCAATTCATGATTCATGATTTGATTTATGATTCATGATTCATAATTCAATTCATGATTCATGATTCATGATTCATGATTCAATTCATGATTCATGATTCAATTCATGATTCATGATTCAAGATTCATGATTCATGATTCAATTCATGATTCATGATTTGATTTATGATTCATGATTCATAATTCAATTCATGATTCATGATTCATGATTCAATTCATGATTCATGAATCATGATTCAATTCATGATGCATAATTCATGATTCATGATTCAATTCATGATTCATGATTCATAATTTATGATTCAATCATGATTCATGATTCATGATTCATGCTTCAATTCATGATTCATAATTCATAATTCATGATTCTATTCATGATTCATAATTCAATATTCATAATTCATGATTTAATTCATAATTAATGATTAATGATTCATGATTCATGATTCATGATTCGATTCATGATTCATGATTCGATTCATGATTCATGATTCATGATTCATGATTCATGATTTAATTCATGATTCATGATTCATGATTCATGATTCAAGATTCAATTCATGATTCATGATTCAATTCATGATTCATGATTAATGATTTAATTCATGATTCATGATTCATGATTCAATTCATGATTCATGATTCAATTCATGATTCATGATTCATGATTCAATTCATGATTCATGATTTATGATTCGATTCATGATTCATGATTCATGATTCAATTCATGATTCATGATTCATGATTCATGATTCAATTCATGATTCATGATTAATGAATCATGATTTATGATTCGATTCATGATTCATGATTTATGATTCAATTCATGATTCTCGATTCATGATTCATGATTCAATTCATGATTCATGATTCAATTCATGATTCATGATTCAAGATTCATGATTCATGAGTCAAATCATGATTCATGATTCGATTTATGATTCATGATTCATAATTCAATTCATGATTCATGATTCAATTCATGATTCATGAATCATGATTCAATTCATGATGCATAATTCATGATTCATGATTCAATTCATGATTCGTGATTCAAGATTCATGATTCAATTCATGATTCATGAATCATGATTCAATTCATGATGCATAATTCATGATTCATTATTCAATTCATGATTCATGATTCATGATTCAATTCATGATTCATTATTCATGATTCATGATTCAATTCATGATTCATAATTCATGATTCATGATTCATGATTTGATTCATGATTCATGATCCAATTCATGATTCATGAGTCATGATTCATGATTCATGATTTATGATTCGATTCATGATTCATGATTCATGATTTAATTCATGATTAATGATTAATGATTCATGATTCATGATTCATGATTTGATTAATGATTCATGATTCATGATTCGATTCATGATTAATGATTCAATTCATGATTCATGATTCATGATTCAATTCATGATTCATGATTCGATTCATGATTCATGATTCATGATTCAATTCATGATTCATGATTTATGATTCAATTCATGATTCATGATTCATGATTCATGAATTATGATTTAATTCATGATTAATGATTCATGATTCATGATTCATGATTCGATTCATGATTCATGATTACTGATTCATGATTCGATTCATGATTCATGATTTAATTTATGATTCATGATTCATGATTCGATTCATGATTCATGATTCATGATTCAATTCATGATTCATGATTCATGATTCATGATTCAATTCATGATTCATGATTCATGAATCATGATTTATGATTCATGAATCATGATTTATGATTCGATTCATGATTCTCGATTCATGATTCATGATTCAATTCATGATTCATGATTCAATTCATGATTCATGATTCAAGATTCATGATTCATGATTCAATTCATGATTCATGATTCGATTTATGATTCATGATACATAATTCAATTCATGATTCATGATTCAATTCATGATTCATGAATCATGATTCAATTCATGATGCATAATTCATGATTCATGATTCAATTCATGATTCATGATTCAAGATTCATGATTCAATTCATGATTCATGAATCATGATTCAATTCATGATGCATAATTAATGATTCATGATTCAATTCATGATTCATGATTCATGATTCATGATTCAATTCATGATTCATAATTCATGATTCATGATTCAATTCATGATTCATAATTCATGATTCATGATTCATGATTTGATTCATGATTCATGATTCAATTCATGATTCATGATTCAATTCATGATTCATGATTCAATTCATGATTCATGATTCATGATTCAATTCATGATTCATGATTCAATTCATGATTCATGATTCATGATTCAATTCATGATTCATGATTTATGATTCGATTCATGATTCATGATTCATGATTCAATTCATGATTCATGATTCATGATTCATGATTCAATTCATGATTCATGATTAATGAATCATGATTTATGATTCGATTCATGATTCATGATTTATGATTCAATTCATGATTCTCGATTCATGATTCATGATTCAATTCATGATTCATGATTCAATTCATGATTCATGATTCAAGATTCATGATTCATGAGTCAAATCATGATTCATGATTCGATTTATGATTCATGATTCATAATTCAATTCATGATTCATGATTCATGATTTATGATTCGATTCATGATTCATGATTCAATTCATGATTCATGATTCATGATTTAATTCATGATTAATGATTAATGATTCATGATTCATGATTCATGATTTGATTCATGATTCATGATTCATGAGTCGATTCATGATTCATGATTCATGATTCATGATTCATGATTTAATTCATGATTCATGATTCAAGATTCAATTCATGATTCATGATTCAATTCATGATTCATGATTAATGATTCAATTCATGATTCATGATTCATGATTCAATTCATGATTCATGATTCGATTCATGATTCATGATTCATGATTCAATTCATGATTCATGATTTATGATTCAATTCATGATTCATGATTCATGATTCATGATTCATGATTCAATTCATGATTCATAATTCATGATTCATGAATTATGATTTAATTCATGATTAATGATTCATGATTCATGATTCGATTCATGATTCATGATTACTGATTCATGATTCGATTCATGATTCATGATTTAATTTATGATTCATGATTCATGATTCGATTCATGATTCATGATTCATGATTCAATTCATGATTCATGATTCATGATTCATGA
This sequence comes from Mixophyes fleayi, assembly GCF_038048845.1. NCBI lineage: Eukaryota > Metazoa > Chordata > Amphibia > Anura > Limnodynastidae > Mixophyes > Mixophyes fleayi. The sequence goes on from NW_027446037.1 coordinate 21,729, forward strand.
TTCAATTCATGATTCATGATTCATGAATCATGATTTATGATTCATGAATCATGATTTATGATTCGATTCCTGATTCTCGATTCATGATTCATGATTCAATTCATGATTCATGATTCAATTCATGATTCATGATTCAAGATTCATGATTCATGATTCAATTCATGATTCATGATTCGATTTATGATTCATGATACATAATTCAATTCATGATTCATGATTTATGATTCGATTCATGATTCATGATTCAATTCATGATTCATGATTTATGATTCGATTCATGATTCATGATTCATGATTCAATTCATGATTCATGATTCATGATTCATGATTCAATTCATGATTCATGATTCATGAATCATGATTTATGATTCGATTATGATTCATGATTTATGATTCAATTCATGATTCTCGATTCATGATTTATGATTCAATTCATGATTCATGATTCAATTCATGATTCATGATTCAAGATTCATGATTCATGAGTCAAATCATGATTCATGATTCGATTTATGATTCATGATTCATAATTCAATTCATGATTCATGATTTAATTCATGATTCATGAATCATGATTCAATTCATGATGCATAATTCCTGATTCATGATTCAATTCATGATTCAAGATTCATGATTCAATTCATGATTCATGAATCATGATTCAATTCATGATACATAATTCATGATTCATTATTCAATTCATGATTCATGATTCATGATTCATGATTCAATTCATGATTCATTATTCATGATTCATGATTCAATTCATGATTCATAATTCATGATTCATGATTCATGATTTGATTCATGATTCATGATTCAATTCATGATTCATGAGTCATGATTCATGATTCATGATTTATGATTCGATTCATGATTCATGATTCAATTAATGATTCATGATTCATGATTCAATTCATGTTTCATGATTCATGATTTAATTCATGATTAATGATTAATGATTCATGATTCATGATTCATGATTCGATTAATGATTCATGATTCGATTCATGATTCATGATTCATGATTCATGATTCATGATTCATGATTTAATTCATGATTCATGATTCAATTCATGATTCATGATTAATGATTCAATTCATGATTCATGATTCATGATTCAATTCATGATTCATGATTTGATTCATGATTCATGATTCAATTCATGATTCATGATTTATGATTCAATTCATGATTCATGATTCATGATTCATGATTCATGATTCAATTCATGATTCATAATTCATGATTCATGAATTATGATTTAATTCATGATTAATGATTCATGATTCATGATTCGATTCATGATTCATGATTACTGATTCATGATTCGATTCATGATTCATGATTCATGAATCATGATTTATGATTCATGAATCATGATTTATGATTCGATTAATGATTCATGATTTATGATTCAATTTATGATTCTCGATTCATGATTCATGATTCAATTCATGATTCATGATTCAATTCATGATTCATGATTCAAGATTCATGATTCATGATTCAATTCATGATTCATGATTTGATTTATGATTCATGATACATAATTCAATTCATGATTCATGATTCATGATTCATGATTCAATTCATGATTCATTATTCATGATTCATGATTCAATTCATGATTCATAATTCATGATTCATGATTCATGATTCAATTAATGATTCATGATTCATGATTCAATTCATGATTCATGATTCATGATTTAATTCATGATTAATGATTAATGATTCATGATTCATGATTCATGATTCGATTCATGATTCATGATTCATGATTCATGATTCATGATTTAATTCATGATTCATGATTCATGATTCAAGATTCAATTCATGATTCATGATTCAATTCATGATTCATGATTAATGATTCAATTCATGATTCATGATTCATGATTCAATTCATGATTCATGATTCGATTCATGATTCATGATTCAATTCATGATTCATGATTTATGATTCAATTCATGATTCATGATTCATGATTCATGATTCATGATTCAATTCATGATTCATAATTCATGATTCATGAATCATGATTTAATTCATGATTAATGATTCATGATTCATGATTCATGATTCGATTCATGATTCATGATTACTGATTCATGATTCGATTCATGATTTATGATTTAATTTATGATTCATGATTCATGATTCGATTCATGATTCATGATTCATGATTCAATTCATGATTCATGATTCATGATTCATGATTCAATTCATGATTCATGATTCATGAATCATGATTTATGATTCGATTCGATGATTCATGATTTATGATTCAATTCATGATTCTCGATTCATGATTCATGATTCAAATCATGATTCATGATTCAATTCATGATTCATGATTCAAGATTCATGATTCATGATTCAAATCATGATTCATGATTCGATTTATGATTCATGATTCATAATTCAATTCATGAATCATGATTCAATTCATGATTCATGAATTATGATTCAATTCATGATGCATAATTCATGATTCATGATTCAATTCATGATTCATGATTCAAGATTCATGATTCAGTTCATGATTCATGAATCATGATTCAATTCATGATGCATAATTCATGATTCATTATTCAATTCATGATTCATGATTCATGATTCATGATTCAATTCATGATTCATTATTCATGATTCATGATTCAATTCATGATTCATAATTCATGATTCATGATTTGATTCATGATTCATGATTTAATTTATGATTCATGAGTCATGATTCATGATTCATGATTTATGATTCGATTCATGATTCATGATTCAATTAATGATTCATGATTCATGATTCAATTCATGATTCATGATTCATGATTTAATTCATGATTAATGATTAATGATTCATGATTCATGATTCATGATTCGATTAATGATTCATGATTCGATTTATGATTCATGATTCATGATTCATGATTCATGATTTAATTCATGATTCATGATTCAAGATTCAATTCATGATTCAATTCATGATTCATGATTAATGATTCAATTCATGATTCATGATTCATGATTCAATTCATGATTCATGATTCGATTCATGATTCATGATTCATGATTCAATTCATGATTCATGATTTATGATTCAATTCATGATTCATGATTCATGATTCATGATTCATGATTCAATTCATGATTCATAATTCATGATTCAATTCATGATTCATGATTCGATTCATGATTCATGATTCATGATTCAATTCATGATTCATGATTTATGATTCAATTCATGATTCATGATTCATGATTTATGATTCAATTCATGATTCATGATTCATGATTAATGATTCATGATTCATGATTCATGATTTGATTCATGATTACTGATTCATGATTCGATTTCATTGATTCATGATTTAATTTATGATTCATGATTCATGATTCGATTCATGATTCATGATTCATGATTCAATTCATGATTCATGATTCATGATTCATGATTCAATTCATGATTCATGATTCATGAATCATGATTTATGATTCATGAATCATGATTTATGATTCGATTCATGATTCATGATTTATGATTCAATTCATGATTCTCGATTCATGATTCATGATTCAATTCATGATTCAATTCTTGATTCATGATTCAATTCATGATTCATGATTCAAGATTCATGATTCATGATTCAATTCATGATTCATGATTCGATTTATGATTCATGATACATAATTCAATTCATGATTCATGATTTCAATTCATGATTCATGAATCATGATTCAATTCATGATGCATAATTCATGATTCATGATTCAATTCATGATTTATGATTCAAGATTCATGATTCAATTCATGATTCATGAATCATGATTCAATTCATGATGCATAATTCATGATTCATGATTCAATTCATGATTCATGATTCATGATTCATGATTCAATTCATGATTCATAATTCATGATTCATGATTCAATTCATGATTCATAATTCATGATTCATGATTCATGATTTGATTCATGATTCATGATTCAATTCATGATTCATGAGTCATGATTCATGATTTATGATTTATGATTCGATTCATGATTCATGATTCAATTAATGATTCATGATTCATGATTCAATTCATGATTCATGACTCATGATTTAATTCATAATTAATGATTAATGATTCATGATTCATGATTCGATTCATGATTCATGATTCGATTCATGATTCATGATTCATGATTCATGATTCATGATTCATGATTCATGATTCATGATTCATGATTTAATTCATGATTCATGATTCATGATTCATGATTTAATTCATGATTCATGATTCATGATTCATGATTCAAGATTCAATTCATGATTCATGATTCAATTCATGATTCATGATTAATGATTCAATTCATGATTCATGATTCATGATTCAATTCATGATTCATGATTCAATTCATGATTCATGATTCATGATTCAATTCATGATTCATGATTTATGATTCAATTCATGATTCATGATACATTTATTCATGGTTCATGATTCAATTCATGATTCATAATTCATGATTCATGATTCATGATTTAATTCATGATTCATGATTCATGATTTAATTCATGATTAATGATTCATGATTCATGATTCATGATTCGATTCATGATTCATGATTACTGATTCATGATTCGATTCATGATTCATGATTTAATTTATGATTCATGATTCATGATTCAATTCATGATTCATGATTCATGATTCAATTCATGATTCATGATTCATGATTCATGATTCATGATTCAATTCATGATTCATGATTCATGAATCATGATTTATGATTCGATTCATGATTCATGATTTATGATTCAATTCATGATTCATGATTCATGATTCATGATTCAATTCATGATTCATGATTCAATTCATGATTCATGATTCAAGATTCATGATTCATGATTCAATTCATGATTCATGATTTGATTTATGATTCATGATTCATAATTCAATTCATGATTCATGATTCATGATTCAATTCATGATTCATGAATCATGATTCAATTCATGATGCATAATTCATGATTCATGATTCAATTCATGATTCATGATTCATAATTTATGATTCAATTCATGATTCATGATTCATGATTCATGCTTCAATTCATGATTCATAATTCATAATTCATGATTCTATTCATGATTCATAATTCAATATTCATAATTCATGATTTAATTCATAATTAATGATTAATGATTCATGATTCATGATTCATGATTCGATTCATGATTCATGATTCGATTCATGATTCATGATTCATGATTCATGATTCATGATTCATGATTTAATTCATGATTCATGATTCATGATTCATGATTCAAGATTCAATTCATGATTCATGATTCAATTCATGATTCATGATTAATGATTTAATTCATGATTCATGATTCATGATTCAATTCATGATTCATGATTCAATTCATGATTCATGATTCATGATTCAATTCATGATTCATGATTTATGATTCGATTCATGATTCATGATTCATGATTCAATTCATGATTCATGATTCATGATTCATGATTCAATTCATGATTCATGATTAATGAATCATGATTTATGATTCGATTCATGATTCATGATTTATGATTCAATTCATGATTCTCGATTCATGATTCATGATTCAATTCATGATTCATGATTCAATTCATGATTCATGATTCAAGATTCATGATTCATGAGTCAAATCATGATTCATGATTCGATTTATGATTCATGATTCATAATTCAATTCATGATTCATGATTCAATTCATGATTCATGAATCATGATTCAATTCATGATGCATAATTCATGATTCATGATTCAATTCATGATTCGTGATTCAAGATTCATGATTCAATTCATGATTCATGAATCATGATTCAATTCATGATGCATAATTCATGATTCATTATTCAATTCATGATTCATGATTCATGATTCAATTCATGATTCATTATTCATGATTCATGATTCAATTCATGATTCATAATTCATGATTCATGATTCATGATTTGATTCATGATTCATGATCCAATTCATGATTCATGAGTCATGATTCATGATTCATGATTTATGATTCGATTCATGATTCATGATTCATGATTTAATTCATGATTAATGATTAATGATTCATGATTCATGATTCATGATTTGATTAATGATTCATGATTCATGATTCGATTCATGATTCATGATTAATGATTCAATTCATGATTCATGATTCATGATTCAATTCATGATTCATGATTCGATTCATGATTCATGATTCATGATTCAATTCATGATTCATGATTTATGATTCAATTCATGATTCATGATTCATGATTCATGAATTATGATTTAATTCATGATTAATGATTCATGATTCATGATTCATGATTCGATTCATGATTCATGATTACTGATTCATGATTCGATTCATGATTCATGATTTAATTTATGATTCATGATTCATGATTCGATTCATGATTCATGATTCATGATTCAATTCATGATTCATGATTCATGATTCATGATTCAATTCATGATTCATGATTCATGAATCATGATTTATGATTCATGAATCATGATTTATGATTCGATTCATGATTCTCGATTCATGATTCATGATTCAATTCATGATTCATGATTCAATTCATGATTCATGATTCAAGATTCATGATTCATGATTCAATTCATGATTCATGATTCGATTTATGATTCATGATACATAATTCAATTCATGATTCATGATTCAATTCATGATTCATGAATCATGATTCAATTCATGATGCATAATTCATGATTCATGATTCAATTCATGATTCATGATTCAAGATTCATGATTCAATTCATGATTCATGAATCATGATTCAATTCATGATGCATAATTAATGATTCATGATTCAATTCATGATTCATGATTCATGATTCATGATTCAATTCATGATTCATAATTCATGATTCATGATTCAATTCATGATTCATAATTCATGATTCATGATTCATGATTTGATTCATGATTCATGATTCAATTCATGATTCATGATTCAATTCATGATTCATGATTCAATTCATGATTCATGATTCATGATTCAATTCATGATTCATGATTCAATTCATGATTCATGATTCATGATTCAATTCATGATTCATGATTTATGATTCGATTCATGATTCATGATTCATGATTCAATTCATGATTCATGATTCATGATTCATGATTCAATTCATGATTCATGATTAATGAATCATGATTTATGATTCGATTCATGATTCATGATTTATGATTCAATTCATGATTCTCGATTCATGATTCATGATTCAATTCATGATTCATGATTCAATTCATGATTCATGATTCAAGATTCATGATTCATGAGTCAAATCATGATTCATGATTCGATTTATGATTCATGATTCATAATTCAATTCATGATTCATGATTCATGATTTATGATTCGATTCATGATTCATGATTCAATTCATAATTCATGATTCATGATTTAATTCATGATTAATGATTAATGATTCATGATTCATGATTCATGATTTGATTAATGATTCATGAGTCGATTCATGATTCATGATTCATGATTCATGATTCATGATTTAATTCATGATTCATGATTCAAGATTCAATTCATGATTCATGATTCAATTCATGATTCATGATTAATGATTCAATTCATGATTCATGATTCATGATTCAATTCATGATTCATGATTCGATTCATGATTCATGATTCATGATTCAATTCATGATTCATGATTTATGATTCAATTCATGATTCATGATTCATGATTCATGATTCATGATTCATTCATGATTCATAATTCATGATTCATGAATTATGATTTAATTCATGATTAATGATTCATGATTCATGATTCATGATTCGATTCATGATTCATGATTACTGATTCATGATTCGATTCATGATTCATGATTTAATTTATGATTCATGATTCATGATTCGATTCATGATTCATGATTCATGATTCAATTCATGATTCATGATTCATGATTCATGATTCAATTCATGATTCATGAATCATGATTTATGATTCATGAATCATGATTTATGATTCGATTCCTGATTCTCGATTCATGATTCATGATTCAATTCATGATTCATGATTCAATTCATGATTCATGATTCAAGATTCATGATTCATGATTCAATTCATGATTCATGATTTGATTTATGATTCATGATACATAATTCAATTCATGATTCATGATTTATGATTCGATTCATGATTCATGATTCAATTCATGATTCATGATTTATGATTCGATTCATGATTCATGATTCATGATTCAATTCATGATTCATGATTCATGATTCATGATTCAATTCATGATTCATGATTCATGAATCATGATTTATGATTCGATTTATGATTCATGATTTATGATTCAATTCATGATTCTCGATTCATGATTTATGATTCAATTCATGATTCATGATTCAAGATTCATGATTCATGAGTCAAATCATGATTCATGATTCGATTTATGATTCATGATTCATAATTCAATTCATGATTCATGATTTAATTCATGATTCATGAATCATGATTCAATTCATGATGCATAATTCCTGATTCATGATTCAATTCATGATTCAAGATTCATGATTCAATTCATGATTCATGAATCATGATTCAATTCATGATACATAATTCATGATTCATTATTCAATTCATGATTCATGATTCATGATTCATGATTCAATTCATGATTCATTATTCATGATTCATGATTCAATTCATGATTCATAATTCATGATTCATGATTCATGATTTGATTCATGATTCATGATTCAATTCATGATTCATGAGTCATGATTCATGATTCATGATTTATGATTCGATTCATGATTCATGATTCAATTAATGATTCATGATTCATGATTCAATTCATGTTTCATGATTCATGATTTAATTCATGATTAATGATTAATGATTCATGATTCATGATTCATGATTCGATTAATGATTCATGATTCGATTCATGATTCATGATTCATGATTCATGATTCATGATTTAATTCATGATTCATGATTCAATTCATGATTCATGATTAATGATTCAATTCATGATTCATGATTCATGATTCAATTCATGATTCATGATTTGATTCATGATTCATGATTCAATTCATGATTCATGATTTATGATTCAATTCATGATTCATGATTCATGATTCATGATTCATGATTCAATTCATGATTCATAATTCATGATTCATGAATTATGATTTAATTCATGATTAATGATTCATGATTCATGATTCGATTCATGATTCATGATTACTGATTCATGATTCGATTCATGATTCATGATTCATGAATCATGATTTATGATTCATGAATCATGATTTATGATTCGATTAATGATTCATGATTTATGATTCAATTTATGATTCTCGATTCATGATTCATGATTCAATTCATGATTCATGATTCAATTCATGATTCATGATTCAAGATTCATGATTCATGATTCAATTCATGATTCATGATTTGATTTATGATTCATGATACATAATTCAATTCATGATTCATGATTCAATTCATGATTCATGAATCATGACTCAATTCATGATGCATAATTCATGATTCATGATTCAATTCATGATTCATGATTCAAGATTCATGATTCAATTCATGATTCATGAATCATGATTCAATTCATGATGCATAATTCATGATTCATGATTCAATTCATGATTCATGATTCATGATTCATGATTCAATTCATGATTCATAATTCATGATTCATGATTCAATTCATGATTCATAATTCATGATTCATGATTCATGATTTGATTCATGATTCATGATTCAATTAATGATTCATGATTCATGATTCAATTCATGATTCATGACTCATGATTTAATTCATAATTAATGATTAATGATTCATGATTAAAGATTCATGATTCGATTCATGATTCATGATTCGATTCATGATTCATGATTCATGATTCATGATTCATGATTCATGATTCAAGATTCAATTCATGATTCATGATTCAATTCATGATTCATGATTAATGATTCAATTCATGATTCATGATTCATGATTCAATTCATGATTCATGATTTGATTCATGATTCATGATTCAATTCATGATTCATGATTTATGATTCAATTCATGATTCATGATTCATGATTCATGATTCATGATTCAATTCATGATTCATAATTCATGATTCATGAATTATGATTTAATTCATGATTAATGATTCATGATTCATGATTCATGATTCGATTCATGATTCATGATTACTGATTCATGATTCGATTCATGATTCATGATTCATGAATCATGATTTATGATTCATGAATCATGATTTATGATTCGATTCATGATTCATGATTTATGATTCAATTTATGATTCTCGATTCATGATTCATGATTCAATTCATGATTCATGATTCAATTCATGATTCATGATTCAAGATTCATGATTCATGATTCAATTCATGATTCATGATTTGATTTATGATTCATGATACATAATTCAATTCATGATTCATGATTCAATTCATGATTCATGAATCATGATTCAATTCATGATGCATAATTCATGATTCATGATTCAATTCATGATTCATGATTCAAGATTCATGATTCAATTCATGATTCATGAATCATGATTCAATTCATGATGCATAATTCATGATTCATGATTCAATTCATGATTCATGATTCATGATTCATGATTCAATTCATGATTCATAATTCATGATTCATGATTCAATTCATGATTCATAATTCATGATTCATGATTCATGATTTGATTCATGATTCATGATTCAATTCATGATTCATGAGTCATGATTCATGATTTATGATTTATGATTCGATTCATGATTCATGATTCAATTAATGATTCATGATTCAATTCATGATTCATGACTCATGATTTAATTCATAATTAATGATTAATGATTCATGATTAAAGATTCATGATTCGATTCATGATTCATGATTCGATTCATGATTCGATTCATGATTCATGATTCATGATTCATGATTCATGATTCATGATTCATGATTTAATTCATGATTCATGATTCATGATTCATGATTCAAGATTCAATTCATGATTCATGATTCAATTCATAATTCATGATTAATGATTCAATTCATGATTCATGATTCATGATTCAATTCATGATTCATGATTCAATTCATGATTCATGATTCATGATTCAATTAATGATTCATGATTTATGATTCAATTCATGATTCATGATACATTTATTCATGATTCATGATTCAATTCATGATTCATAATTCATGATTCATGATTCATGATTTAATTCATGATTCATGATACATTTATTCATGATTCATGATTCGATTCATGATTCATGATTACTGATTCATGATTCGATTCATGATTCATGATTCATGATTTAATTTATGATTCATGATTCATGATTCAATTCATGATTCATGATTCATAATTCAATTCATGATTCATGATTCATGATTCATGATTCAATTCATGATTCATGATTCATGAATCATGATTTATGATTCGATTCATGATTCATGATTTATGATTCAATTCATGATTCATGATTCATGATTCATGATTCAATTCATGATTCATGATTCAATTCATGATTCATGATTCATGATTCAAGATTCATGATTCATGATTCAATTCATGATTCATGATTCGATTTATGATTCATGATTCATAATTCAATTCATGATTCATGATTCATGATTCAATTCATGATTCATGAATCATGATTCAATTCATGATGCATAATTCATGATTCATGATTCAATTCATGATTCATGATTCATAATTTATGATTCAATTCATGATTCATGATTCATGCTTCAATTCATGATTCATAATTCATAATTCATGATTCTATTCATGATTCATAATTCATGATTCATAATTCATGATTTGATTCATGATTCATGATTCAATTCATGATTCATGATTCATGATTCATGATTCCTGATTCCTGATTCAATTCATGATTCATAATTCATGATTCATGATTCAATTCATGATTCATAATTTATGATTCATGATTCATGATTTGATTCATGATTCATGATTCAATTCATGATTCATGATTCATGATTCGATTCATGATTCATGATTCATGATTAATGATTTGATTCATGATTCATGATTCAATTCATGATTCATGATTCGATTCATGATTCATGAATAATGATTTGATTCATTATTCATGATTCATGATTCAATTCATGATTCATGATTCATGATTCAATTCATGATTCATGATTCATGATTCATGATTCAATTCATAATTCATGATTCATGATTTATGATTCGATTCATGATTCATGATTTATGATTCAATTCATGATTCATGATTCATGATTCATGATTCAATTCATGATTCATGATTCAGTTCATGATTCATGATTCATGATTCATGATTCAATTCATGATTCATGATTCATGATTCAATTCATGATTCATGATTCATGATTCAATTCATGATTCAATTCATGATTCTTGATTCATGATTCAATTCATGATTCATGATTCGATTCATGATTCTTGATTCATGATTCATGATTTGATTAATGATTCATGATTCATGATTCAATTCATGATTCATGATTCATGATTCATTATTCATGATTCGATTCATGATTCGATTCATGATTCATGATTCATGATTCAATTTATGATTCTTGATTCATGATTCAAGATTCAATTCATGATTCATGATTCGATTCATGATTCTTGATTCATGATTCATGATTCGATTCATGATTCATGATTCAATTCATGATTCAATTCATGATTCATGATTCATGATTCAAGAGTCAATTCATGATTCATGATTCGATTTATGATTTATGATTCATTATTCATGATTCATGATTCATGATTCAATTCATGATTCATGATTCATGATTCAATTCATGATTCAATTCATGATTCTTGATTCATGATTCAATTCATGATTCATGATTCGATTCATGATTCTTGATTCATGATTCATGATTTGATTAATGATTCATGATTCATGATTCAATTCATGATTCATGATTCATGATTCATTATTCATGATTCGATTCATGATTCGATTCATGATTCATGATTCATGATTCAATTTATGATTCTTGATTCATGATTCAAGATTCAATTCATGATTCATGATTCGATTCATGATTCTTGATTCATGATTCATGATTCGATTCATGATTCATGATTCAATTCATGATTCAATTCATGATTCATGATTCATGATTCAAGAGTCAATTCATGATTCATGATTCGATTTATGATTTATGATTCATTATTCATGATTCATGATTCATGATTCAATTCATGATTCATGATTCAATTCATAATTCATGAGTCGATTCATGATTCATGATTCATGATTCAATTCATGATTCATGATTTATTTCATGATTCATGATTCAAATTATGATTTAATTCATGATTTATGATTCATGATCCATGATTCAATTTATGATTCATGATTCATGATTCAATTCATGATTCAATTCATGATTCATTATTCATAATTCAATTCATGAATCATGATTTGATTCATGATTCATGATTCAATTTATGATTCATGATTCATGATTCAATTCATGATTCATGATTCAATTCATGATTCATTATTCATGATTCATGATTTAATTCATGATTCATAATTCATGATTCATGATTCAATTCATGATTCATGATTTAATGTATGATTCATTATTCATGATTCAATTAATGATTCATGATTTAAATAATGATTCATGACTCAATTCATGATTCGATTCATGATTCAATTCATGATTCATGATTCGATTTATGAATCATGATTCATGATTCAATTCATGATTCATGATTCGATTTATGAATCATGATTCATGATTCAATTCATGATTCATGATTCATGATTTAATTCATGATTCATGATTCAATTTATGATTCGATTCCTGATTCAATTCATGATTCATGATTCAATTCATGATTCATGATTCAATTCATGATTCATGATTCTATTCATGATTCATGATTCATGATTCAACATTCAATTCATGATTCATGATTCAATTCATGATTCATGATTCATGATTCATGATTCATGATTAATGATTCAATTCATGATTCATGATTCAATTCATGATTCATGATTCAATTCATTATTCATGATTCATGATTTGATTCATGATTCAATTCATGATTCATGATTCATGATTCAATTCATGATTCATGAATCATGATTCAATTCATGATGCATAATTCATGATTCATGATTCAATTCATGATTCATGATTCATGATTCATGCTTCAATTCATGATTCATAATTCATAATTCATGATTCTATTCATGATTCATAATTCATGATTCAATTCATGATTCATGATTCAATTCATGATTCATGATTCATGATTCATGATTCCTGATTCAATTCATGATTCATAATTCATGATTCATGATTCAATTCATGATTCATAATTTATGATTCATGATTCATGATTTGATTCATGATTCATGATTCAATTCATGATTCATGATTCATGATTCATGATTCATGATTCAATTCATGATTCATGATTCATGATTTAATTCATGATTCATGATTAATGATTCATGATTCATGATTCATGATTCGATTCATGATTCATGATTCATGATTAATGATTCATGATTCGATTCATGATTCATGATTAATGATTCATGATTCGATTCATGATTCATGATTTAATTCATGATTCATGATTCATGATTCGATTCATGATTCATGATTCATGATTAATGATTTGATTCATGATTCATGATTTATGATTCGATTCATGATTCATGATTTATGATTCAATTCATGATTCATGATTCATGATTCAATTCTTGATTCATGATTCAATTCATGATTCATGATTCAAGATTCATGATTCATGATTCATGATTCAATTCATGATTCATGATTTGATTTATGATTCATTAATCATGATTCAATTCATGATTCATGATTCATGATTCATGATTCAATTCATGATTCATGATTCATGATTCAATTCATGATTCTTGATTCATGATTCAATTCATGATTCATGATTCGATTCATGATTCTTGATTCATGATTCATGATTTGATTAATGATTCATGATTCATGATTCAATTCATGATTCATGATTCATGATTCATTATTCATGATTCGATTCATGATTCGATTCATGATTCATGATTCAATTTATGATTCTTGATTCATGATTCAAGATTCAATTCATGATTCGATTCATGATTCTTGATTCATGATTCATGATTCGATTCATGATTCATGATTCGATTTATGATTTATGATTCATTATTCATGATTCATGATTCATGATTCAATTCATAATTCATGAGTCGATTCATGATTCATGATTCATGATTCAATTCATGATTGATGATTTATTTCATGATTCATGATTCAAATTATGATTTAATTCATGATTTATGATTCATGATCCATGATTCAATTTATGATTCATGATTCATGATTCAATTCATGATTCAATTCATGATTCATTATTCATAATTCAATTCATGAATCATGATTTGATTCATGATTCATGATTCAATTTATGATTCATGATTCATGATTCAATTCATGATTCATGATTCAATTCATGATTCATTATTCATGATTCATGATTTAATTCATGATTCATAATTCATGATTCATGATTCAATTCATGATTCATGATTTAATGTATGATTCATTATTCATGATTGAATTAATGATTCATGATTTAAATAATGATTCATGACTCAATTCATGATTCGATTCATGATTCAATTCATGATTCATGATTCGATTTATGAATCATGATTCATGATTCAATTCATGATTCATGATTCATGATTTAATTCATGATTCATGATTCAATTTATGATTCGATTCCTGATTCAATTCATGATTCATGATTCAATTCATGATTCATGATTCAATTCATGATTCATGATTCTATTCATGATTCATGATTCATGATTCAACATTCAATTCATGATTCATGATTCAATTCATGATTCATGATTCATGATTCATGATTCATGATTAATGATTCAATTCATGATTCATGATTCAATTCATGATTCATGATTCAATTCATGATTCATGATTCATGATTTGATTCATGATTCATGATTCAATTCATGATTCATGATTCATGATTCATGATTCATGATTCATGATTTATGATTCAATTCATGATTCATGATTCAATCAATGATTCTTGATTCATGATTCAATTCATGATTCATGATTCGATTCATGATTCATGATTCATGATTATTGATTCATGATTCGATTCATGATTCATGATTTAATTCATAATTCATGATTCATGATTCGATTCATGATTCATGATTCATGATTAATGATTCGATTCATGATTCATGATTTATGATTCAATTCATGATTCATGATTCATGATTCATGATTCAATTCATGATTCATGATTCAATTCATGATTCATGATTCAAGATTCATGATTCATGATTCAATTCATGATGCATAATTCATGATTCATGATTCGATTCATGATTCATGATTTATGATTCAATTCATGATTCATGATTCATGATTCAATTCATGATTCATAATTCATGATTCATGATTCATGATTTGATTCATGATTCAGGATTCAATTAATGATTCATGATTCATGATTCATGATTCATTATTTATAATTCGATTCATGATTCATGATTCAATTAATGATTTATGATTCATGATTTAATTCATGATTCATGATTCATGATTTAATTCATGATTAATGATTTATGATTCATGATTCATGATTCATGATTCATGATTCAATTCATGATTCATGATTCATGATTCATGATTCGATTCATGATTCATGATTCATGATTCATGATTTGATTCGTGATTCATGATTCATGATTCAATTCATGATTCATGATTTATGATTCGATTCATGATTCATGATTTATGATTCAATTCATGATTCATGATTCAATTCATGATTCATGATTCAATTCATGATTCATGATTCAAGATTCATGATTCATGATTCAATTCATGATTCATGATTTGATTTATGATTCATGATTCATGATTCAATTCATGATTCATGATTCATGATTCATGATTCAATTCATGATTCATGATTCATGATTCAATTCATGATTCATGATTCATGATTCATGATTAAATTCATGATTCAATTCATGATTCAATTCATGATTCTTGATTCATGATTCATGATTCAATTCATGATTCATGATTCGATTCATGATTCTTGATTCATGATTTGATTAATGATTCATGATTCATGATTCAATTCATGATTCATTATTCATGATTCGATTCATGATTCATGATTCGATTCATGATTCATGATTCAATTTATGATTCTTGATTCATGATTCAAGATTCAATTCATGACTCATGATTCGACTCATGATTCTTGATTCATGATTCATGATTCGATTCATGATTCATGATTCAATTCATGATTCAATTCATGATTCATGATTCATGATTCAATTTATGATTCTTAGATTCTTGATTCATGATTCAAGATTCAATTCATGATTCATGATTCGACTCATGATTCTTGATTCATGATTCATGATTCGATTCATGATTCATGATTCAATTCATGATTCATGATTCAATCAATGATTCATGATTCATGATTCAATTCATGATTCATGATTCATGATTCGATTCATGATTCATGATTCATGATTATTGATTCATGATTCGATTCATGATTCATGATTCATGATTTAATTCATGATTCATGATTCATGATTCGATTCATGATTCATGATTTATGATTCAATTCATGATTCATGATTCATGATTCATGATTCAATTCATGATTCATGATTCAATTCATGATTCATGATTCAAGATTCATGATTCATGATTCAATTCATGATGCATAATTCATGATTCATGATTCATGATTCGATTCATGATTCATGATTTATGATTCAATTCATGATTCATGATTCATGATTCCTGATTCAATTCATGATTCATAATTCATGATTCATGATTCATGATTTGATTCATGATTCAGGATTCAATTCATGATTCATGATTCATGATTCATGATTTATAATTCGATTCATGATTCATGATTCAATTAATGATTCATGATTCATGATTCAATTCATAAATCATGATTCATGATTTAATTCATGATTAATGATTTATGATTCATGATTCATGATTCATGATTCATGACTCATGATTCGATTCTTGATTCGTGATTCATGATTAATGGTTCATGATTCGATTCATGATTCATGATTTAATTCATGATTCAAAATCATGATTCATGATTCATGATTCATGATTCGATTCATGATTCATGATTCATGATTAATGATTTGATTC
Organism: Mixophyes fleayi; assembly: GCF_038048845.1. Classification (NCBI taxonomy): domain Eukaryota; kingdom Metazoa; phylum Chordata; class Amphibia; order Anura; family Limnodynastidae; genus Mixophyes; species Mixophyes fleayi. Next base: position 40,095 of record NW_027446037.1, read on the forward strand.
GTGATTCATGATTCATGATTCAATTCATGATTCATGATTCATGATTTATGTTTTATGATTCGATTCATGATTCATGATTTATGATTCAATTCATGATTCATGATTCATGATTCAATTCCATGATTCATGATTCAATTCATGATTCATGATTCAAGATTCATGATTCATGATTCAATCATGATTCATGATTCATGATTCATGATTCAATTCATGATTCATGATTCATGATTCAATTCATGATTCATGATTCATGATTAAATTCATGATTCAATTCATGATTCTTGATTCATGATTCATGATTTGATTCATGATTCTTGATTCTTGATTCATGATTTGATTAATGATTCATGATTCATGATTCAATTCATGATTCATTATTCATGATTCGATTCATGATTCATGATTCGATTCATGATTCATGATTCAATTTATGATTCTTGATTCATGATTCAAGATTCAATTCATGATTCATGATTCGACTCATGATTCTTGATTCATGATTCATGATTCGATTCATGATTCATGATTCAATTCATGATTCAATTCATGATTCATGATTCAATTTATGATTCTTGATTCATGATTCAAGATTCAATTCATGATTCATGATTCGACTCATGATTCTTGATTCATGATTTCATGATTCGATTCATGATTCATGATTCAATTCATGATTTAATTTCATGATTCAAGATTCATGATTCATTATTCATGATTCGATTCATATTCGATTCATGATTCATGATTCATGATTCATGATTCAATTCATGATTCAATTCATGATTCATGATTCATGATTCATGATTCAATTCATGATTCAATTCATGATTCATGATTCATGATTCATGATTCATGATTCGATTCATGATTCATGATTCAATTCATGATTCAATTCATGATTAAGGATTCATGATTCATTATTCATGATTCGATTCATGATTCATGATTCATGATTCATGATTCGATTCATGATTCATGATTCAATTCATGATTCAATTCATGATTCATGATTCATGATTCATGATTCAATTCATGATTCATGATTCAATTCATAATTCATGAGTCGATTCATGATTCATGATTCATGATTCAATTCATGATTCATGATTCAATTCATGATTCATGATTCATGATTCATGATTCTTGATTCATGATTCAATTCATGATTCAATTCACGATTCATTATTCATAATTCAATTCATGATTCATGATTTGATTCATGATTCATGATTCAATTTATGATTCATGATTCATGATTCAATCCATGATTCATGATTCATGATTCAATTCATGATTCATGATTCATTATTCATGATTCATGATTCAATTCATGATTCATAATTCAGGATTCATGATTCAATTCATGATTCATGATTCATTGTATGATTCATGATTCATGATTCAATTAATGATTCATGATTTAAATCATGATTCATGACTCAATTCATGATTCGATTCATGATTCAATTCATGATTCATGATTTGATTTATGAATCATGATTCATGATTCAATTCATGATTCATGATTCATGATTCAATTCATGATTCATGATTCAATTCATGATTCATGATTCAATTCATGATTCGATTCCTGATTCAATTCATGATTCATGATTCAATTCATGATTCATGATTCAATTCATTATTCATGATTCTATTCATGATTTATGATTCAATTCATGATTCATGATTTGATTCTTGATTCATGATTCGATTCATAATTCATTATTCATGATTCAATTCATGATTCATGATTCATGATTCAATTCATGATTCATGATTCATTATTCATGATTCAATTCATGATTCATGATTCATGATTCAATTCATGATTCATGATTCATGATTCAAGATTCAATTCATGATTCATGATTCAATTCATGATTCATGATTCGATTCATGATTCATGATTCATGATTCAATTCATGATTCATGATTTATGATTCAATTCATGATTCATGATTCATGATTCAATTCATGATTCATAATTCATGATTCATGATTCATGATTTGATTTATGATTCATGATTCAATTCATGATTCATGATTCATGATTCATAATTCATGATTTATGATTCGACTCATAATTCATGATTCAATTAATGATTCATGATTCATGATTCAATTCATGATTAATGATTCATGATTTAATTCATGATTAATGATTCATGATTCATGATTCATGATTCATGATTCATGATTAATGATTCATGATTCGATTCATGATTTATGATTCAATTTATGATCATGATTCATGATTCATGAATCAATTCATGATTCATGATTCATGATTCAAGATTCATGATTCAATTCATGATTCATGATTCAATTCATGATTCATGATTCAAGATTCATGATTCATGAATCAATTCATGATTAATGAATCAATTCATTATTCTTGATTAATGATTCATGATTCGATTCATGATTCATGATTCAATTCATGTTTCATGATTCGATTCATGATTCATGATTCAATTCATGATTCATGATTCATGATTCAATTCATGATTCATGATTCAAGATTCATGATTCAATTCATGATTCATGAATCATGATTCAATTCATGATTCATAATTCATGATTCATGATTCAATTCATGATTCATGATTCATGATTCATGATTCATTATTCGATTCATGATTTATAATTTATGATTCAATTCATGATTCATAATTCATGATTCATGATTTGATTCATGATTCAATTCATGATTCATGATTCATGATTCAATTCATTATTCATGATTCTATTCATGATTCATGATTCATGATTCAAGATTCAATTCATGATTCATGATTCATGATTTATGATTCATGATTCATGATTAATGATTCAATTCATGATTCGATTCATAATTCATGATTCATGATTCAATTCATGATTCATGATTTATGATTCAATTCATGATTCATGATTCATGATTCAATTCATGATTCATGATTCGATTCATGATTCATGATTCATGATTCAATTCATGATTCATGATTTATGATTCAATTCATGATTCATGATTTATGATTCAATTCATGATTCATGATTCATGATTCATGATTCAATTCATGATTCATAATTCATGATTCATGATTCATGATTCAATTCATGATTCATAATTCATGATTCATGATTTGATTCATGATTCATGATTCAATTCATGATTCATGATTCATGATTCATGATTTATGATTCAATTCATGACTCATGATTCAATCAATGATTCATGATTCATGATTCAATTCATGATTCATGATTCATGATTCGATTCATGATTCATGATTCATGATTTAATTCATGATTCATGATTCATGATTCGATTCATGATTCATGATTCATGATTAATGATTTGATTCATGATTCATGATTCGTGATTCAATTCAAGATTCATGATTCATGAATCATGATTTATGATTCGATTCATGATTCATGATTAATGATTTGATTCATGATTCATAATTCATGATTCATAATTCATGATTTGATTCATGATTCATGATTCAATTCATGATTCATGATTAATGATTCATGATTCAATTCATAATTCATAATTCATGATTCATGATTCAATTCATGATTCATAATTTATGATTTATGATTCATGATTTGATTCATGATTCATGATTCAATTCATGATTCATGATTCATGATTTATGATTCGATTCATGATTCATGATTCAATTCATGATTGATGATTCATGATTCAATTCATGATTCATGATTCATGATTTATGATTCGATTCATGATTCATGATTCAATTCATGATTGATGATTCATGATTCGATTCATGATTCATGATTCATGATTCATGATTCGATTCATGATTAATGATTAATGATTCATGATTCGATTCATGATTCATGATTTAATTCATGATTCATGATTCATGATTCGATTCATGATTCATGATTCATGATTTATGATTTGATTCATGATTCATGATTCAATTCATGATTCATGATTCGATTCATGATTCATGATTAATGATTTGATTCATGATTCATGATTCATGATTCAATTCATGATTCATGATTCATGATTTATTATTCGATTCATGATTCATGATTTATGATTCAATTCATGATTCATGATTCATGATTCAATTCATGATTCATGATTCAATTCATGATTCATGATTCAATTCATGATTCATGATTCAAGATTTATGATTCATGATTCAAGATTCATGATTCATGATTCAATTCATGATTCATGATTTGATTTATGATTCATTAATCATGATTCAATTCATGATTCATGATTCATGATTCATGATTCAATTCATGATTCATGATTCATGATTCAATTCATGATTCATGATTCAATTCATGATTCTTGATTCATGATTCAATTCATGATTCATGATTCGATTCATGATTCTTGATTCATGATTTGATTAATGATTCATGATTCAATTCATGATTCATGATTCATGATTCATTATTCATGATTTGATTCATGATTCGATTCATGATTCATGATTCATGATTCAATTTTTGATTCTTGATTCATGATTCAAGATTCAATTCATGATTCATGATTCGATTCATGATTCATGATTCATGATTCGATTCATGATTCATGATTCAATTCATGATTCAATTCATGATTCATGATTCAAGATTCAATTCATGATTCATGATTTGATTTATGATTTATGATTCATTATTCATGATTCGATTCATGATTCATGATTCAATTCATGATTCATGATTCAATTCATAATTCATGAGTCGATTCATGATTCATGATTCATGATTCAATTCATGATTCATGATTTAATTCATGATTCATGATTCAAATTATGATTTAATTCATGATCCATGATTCAATTCATGATTCATGATTCATGATTCAATTCATGATTCAATTCATGATTCATTATTCATAATTCAATTCATGATTCATGATTTGATTCATGATTCATGATTCATTTATGATTCATTATTCATGATTCAATTCATGATTCATGATTCAATTCATGATTCATTATTCATGATTCATGATTCAATTCATGATTCATAATTCATGATTCATGATTCAATTCATGATTCATGATTCAATGTATGATTCATGATTCAATTAATGATTCATGATTTAAATAATGATTCATGATTTAAGATTCATGATTCATGATTCAATTCATGATTCATGATTCATGATTCAATTCATGATTCATGATTCAATTCATGATTCATGATTCAAGATTCATGATTTATGATTCAATTCATGATTCATGATTTGATTAATGATTCATGATTCATGATTCAATTCATGATTCATGATTCATGATTCATGATTCAATTCATGATTCATGATTCAATTCATGATTCATGATTCATGATTCATGATTCAATTCATGATTCATGATTTGATTTATGATTCATGATTCAATTCATGATGCATAATTCATGATTCATGATTCATGATTCGATTCATGATTCATGATTTATGATTCAATTCATGATTCATGATTCATGATTCATGATTTAATTCATGATTCATAATTCATGATTCATGATTCATGATTTGATTCATGATTCAGGATTCAATTCATGATTCATGATTCATGATTCATGATTCATTATTTATAATTCGATTCATGATTCATGATTCAATTAATGATTCATGATTCATGATTCAATTCATAAATCATGATTCATGATTTAATTCGTGATTAATGATTTATGATTCATGATTCATGATTCATGATTCATGACTCATGATTCGATTCTTGATTCATGATTCATGATTAATGGTTCATGATTCGATTCATGATTCATGATTTAATTCATGATTCATGATTCATGATTCAATTCATGATTCATGATTCATGATTCATGATTCGATTCATGATTCATGATTAATGATTTGATTCGTGATTCATGATTCATGATTCAATTCATGATTCATGATTCATGATTTATGATTTATGATTCGATTCATGATTCATGATTTATGATTCAATTCATGATTCATGATTCATGATTCAATTCATGATTCATGATTCAATTCATGATTCATGATTCAAGATTCATGATTCATGATTCAATTCATGATTCATGATTTGATTTATGATTCATGATTCATGATTCAATTCATGATTCATGATTCATGATTCATGATTCAATTCATGATTCATGATTAATGATTCAATTCATGATTCATGATTCATGATTAAATTCATGATTCAATTCATGATTCTTGATTCATGATTCATGATTCAATTCATGATTCATGATTTGATTCATGATTCTTGATTCATGATTCATGATTTGATTAATGATTCATGATTCATGATTCAATTCATGATTCATTATTCATGATTCGATTCATGATTCATGATTCGATTCATGATTCATGATTCAATTTATGATTCTTGATTCATGATTCAAGATTCAATTCATGATTCATGATTCGACTCATGATTCTTGATTCATGATTCATGATTCGATTCATGATTCATGATTCAATTCATGATTCAATTCATGATTCATGATTCATGATTCAATTTATGATTCTTGATTCATGATTCAAGATTCAATTCATGATTCATGATTCGACTCATGATTCTTTATTCATGATTCATGATTCGATTCATGATTCATGATTCAATTCATGATTCAATTCATGATTCAAGATTCATGATTCATTATTCATGATTCGATTCATGATTCATGATTCATGATTCATGATTCGATTCATGATTCATGATTCAATTCATGATTCGATTCATGATTCATGATTCATGATTCATGATTCGATTCATGATTCATGATTCAATTCATGATTCAATTCATGATTCATGATTCATGATTCATGATTCATGATTCATGATTCGATTCATGATTCATGATTCAATTCATGATTCAATTCATGATTCAAGATTCATGATTCATTATTCATGATTCGATTCATGATTCATGATTCATGATTCATGATTCGATTCATGATTCATGATTCAATTCATGATTCAATTCATGATTCATGATTCATGATTCATGATTCAATTCATGATTCATGATTCAATTTATAATTCATGAGTCGATCATGATTCATGATTCATGATTCAATTCATGATTCATGATTCAATTCATGATTCATGATTCATGATTCATGATTCTTGATTCATGATTCAATTCATGATTCAATTCACGATTCATTATTCATAATTCAATCATGATTCATGATTTGATTCATGATTCATGATTCAATTTATGATTCATGATTCATGATTCAATCCATGATTCATGATTCATGATTCAATTCATGATTCATGATTCATTATTCATGATTCATGATTCAATTCATGATTCATGATTCATGATTCAATTCATGATTCAATTCATGATTCATGATTCAATTCATGATTCATGATTCAAGATTTATGATTCATGATTCAAGATTCATGATTCAATTCATGATTCATGATTCAATTCATGATTCATGATTCATGATTCATGATTCAATTCATGATTCATAATTCAGGATTCATGATTCAATTCATGATTCATGATTCATGATTCATTGTATGATTCATGATTCATGATTCAATTAATGATTCATGATTTAAATCATGATTCATGACTCAATTCATGATTCGATTCATGATTCAATTCATGATTCATGATTCGATTTATGAATCATGATTCATGATTTAATTCCTGATTCATGATTCATGATTCAATTCATGATTCATGATTCAATTCATGATTCATGATTCAATTCATTATTCATGATTCATGATTCATGATTCATGATTCGATTCATGATTCATGATTCAATTCATGATTCAATTCATGATTCATGATTCATGATTCATGATTCAATTCATGATTCATGATTCAATTCATAATTCATGAGTCGATTCATGATTCATGATTCATGATTCAATTCATGATTCATGATTCAATTCATGATTCATGATTCATGATTCTTGATTCATGATTCAATTCATGATTCAATTCACGATTCATTATTCATAATTCAATTCATGATTCATGATTTGATTCATGATTCATGATTCAATTTATGATTCATGATTCATGATTCAATCCATGATTCATGATTCATGATTCAATTCATGATTCATGATTCATGATTCATTGTATGATTCATGATTCATGATTCAATTAATGATTCATGATTTAAATCATGATTCATGACTCAATTCATGATTCGATTCATGATTCAATTCATGATTCATGATTTAAATCATGATTCATGACTCAATTCATGATTCGATTCATGATTCAATTCATGATTCATGATTCGATTTATGAATCATGATTCATGATTCAATTCATGATTCATGATTCATGATTCAATTCATGATTCATGATTCAATTCATGATTCATGATTCAATTCATGATTCGACTCCTGATTCAATTCATGATTCATGATTCAATTCATGATTCATGATTCAATTCATGATTCATGATTTGATTCTTGATTCATGATTCGATTCATGATTCATGATTCATTATTCATGATTCAATTCATGATTCATGATTCATGATTCAATTCATGATTCATGATTCATGATTCAAGATTCAATTCATGATTCATGATTCAATTCATGATTCATGATTCATGATTCAATTCATGATTCATGATTCGATTCATGATTCATGATTCATGATTCAATTCATGATTCATGATTTATGATTCAATTCATGATTCATGATTCATGATTCAATTCATGATTCATAATTTATGATTCATGATTCATGATTTGATTTATGATTCATGATTCAATTCATGATTCATGATTCATGATTCATGATTCATGATTTATGATTCGACTCATGATTCATGATTCAATTAATGATTCATGATTCATGATTCAATTCATGATTCATGATTCATGATTTAATTCATGATTAATGATTCATGATTCATGATTCATGACTCATGATTCATGATTCATGATTCATTATTCATGATTCGATTCATGATTCATGATTCATGATTCATGATTCGATTCATGATTCATGATTCAATTCATGATTCGATTCATGATTCATGATTCATGATTCATGATTCGATTCATGATTCATGATTCAATTCATGATTCAATTCATGATTCATGATTCATGATTCATGATTCATGATTCGATTCATGATTCATGATTCAATTCATGATTCAATTCATGATTCAAGATTCATGATTCAATATTCATGATTCGATTCATGATTCATGATTCATGATTCATGATTCGATTCATGATTCATGATTCAATTCATGATTCAATTCATGATTCATGATTCATGATTCATGATTCAATTCATGATTCATGATTCAATTCATAATTCATGATTCGATTCATGATTCATGATTCATGATTCAATTCATGATTCATGATTCAATTCATGATTCATGATTCATGATTCATGATTCTTGATTCATGATTCAATTCATGATTCAATTCACGATTCATTATTCATAATTCAATTCATGATTCATGATTTGATTCATGATTCATGATTCAATTTATGATTCATGATTCATGATTCAATCCATGATTCATGATTCATGATTCAATTCATGATTCATGATTCATTATTCATGATTCATGATTCAATTCATGATTCATGATTCATGATTCAATTCATGATTCATGATTCAATTCATGATTCATGATTCAATTCATGATTCATGATTCAAGATTTATGATTCATGATTCAAGATTCATGATTCATGATTCAATTCATGATTCATGATTCAATTCATGATTCATGATTCATTATTCATGATTCATGATTCAATTCATGATTCATAATTCAGGATTCATGATTCAATTCATGATTCATGATTCATGATTCATTGTATGATTCATGATTCATGATTCAATTAATGATTCATGATTTAAATCATGATTCATGACTCAATTCATGATTCGATTCATGATTCAATTCATGATTCATGATTCGATTTATGAATCATGATTCATGATTTAATTCCTGATTCATGATTCATGATTCAATTCATGATTCATGATTCAATTCATGATTCATGATTCAATCATGATTCGATTCCTGATTCAATTCATGATTCATGATTCAATTCATGATTCATGATTCAATTCATTATTCATGATTCATGATTCATGATTCATGATTCGATTCATGATTCATGATTCAATTCATGATTCAATTCATGATTCATGATTCATGATTCATGATTCAATTCATGATTCATGATTCAATTCATAATTCATGAGTCGATTCATGATTCATGATTCATGATTCAATTCATGATTCATGATTCAATTCATGATTCATGATTCATGATTCTTGATTCATGATTCAATTCATGATTCAATTCACGATTCATTATTCATAATTCAATTCATGATTCATGATTTGATTCATGATTCATGATTCAATTTATGATTCATGATTCATGATTCAATCCATGATTCATGATTCATGATTCAATTCATGATTCATGATTCATTATTCATGATTCATGATTCAATTCATGATTCATAATTCAGGATTCATGATTCAATTCATGATTCATGATTCATGATTCATTGCATGATTCATGATTCATGATTCAATTAATGATTCATGATTTAAATCATGAATCATGACTCAATTCATGATTCGATTCATGATTCAATTCATGATTCATGATTTAAATCATGATTCATGACTCAATTCATGATTCGATTCATGATTCAATTCATGATTCATGATTCGATTTATGAATCATGATTCATGATTCAATTCATGATTCATGATTCATGATTCAATTCATGATTCATGATTCAATTCATGATTCATGATTCAATTCATGATTCGATTCCTGATTAAATTCATGATTCATGATTCAATTCATGATTCATGATTCAATTCATGATTCATGATTTGATTCTTGATTCATGATTCGATTCATAATTCATTATTCATGATTCAATTCATGATTCATGATTCATGATTCAATTCATGAATTATGATTCATTATTCATGATTCAATTCATGATTCATGATTCATGATTCAATTCATGATTCATGATTCATGATTCAAGATTCAATTCATGATTCATGATTCAATTCATGATTCATGATTCATGATTCAATTCATGATTCATGATTCGATTCATGATTCATGATTCATGATTCAATTCATGATTCATGATTTATGATTCAATTCATGATTCATGATTCATGATTCAATTCATGATTCATAATTCATGATTCATGATTCATGATTTGATTTATGATTCATGAATCAATTCATGATTCATAATTCATGATTCATGATTCATGATTTATGATTCGACTCATGATTCATGATTCAATTAATGATTCATGATTCATGATTCAATTCATGATTCATGATTCATGATTTAATTCATGATTAATGATTCATGATTCATGATTCATGACTCATGATTCATGATTCATGATTCATGATTCATGATTCGATTCATGATTCATGATTCATGATTAATTCATGATTCATGATTCATGATTCAATTCATGATTCATGATTCATGATTCGATTCATGATTCATGATTCATGATTTATGATTCGATTCATGATTCATGATTTATGATTCAATTTATGATTCATGATCATGATTCATGAATCAATTCATGATTCATTATTCATGATTCAAGATTCATGATTCAATTCATGATTCATGATTCAATTCATGATTCATGATTTAAGATTCATGATTAATGATTCAATTCATTATTCTTGATTAATGATTCATGATTCGATTCATGATTCATGATTCAATTCATGTTTCATGATTCGATCATGATTCATGATTCATGATTCAATTCATGATTCATGATTAATGATTCAATTCATGATTCATGATTCAAGATTCATGATTCAATTCATGATTCATGAATCATGATTCAATTCATGATGCATAATTCATGATTCATGATTCAATTCATGATTCATAATTCATGATTCATGATTCAATTCATGATTCATGATTCATGATTCAATTCATTATTCATGATTCTATTCATGATTCATGATTCATGATTCAAGATTCAATTCATGATTCATGATTCATGATTCAATTCATTATTCATGATTCTATTCATGATTCATGATTCAAGATTCAATTCATGATTCATGATTCAATTCATGATTCATGATTTATGATTTATGATTCATGATTAATGATTCAATTCATGATTCAATTCATAATTCATGATTCATGATTCAATTCATGATTCATGATTTATGATTCAATTCATGATTCATGATTCATGATTCAATTCATGATTCATGATTCGATTCATGATTCATGATTTATGATTCAATTCATGATTCATGATTCATGATTCATGATTATGATTCAATTCATGATTCATGATTCATGATTCATGATTCATGATTCAATTCATGATTCATAATTCATGATTCATGATTTGATTCATGATTTATGATTCAATTCATGATTCATGATTCAATCAATGATTCATGATTCATGATTCAATTCATGATTCATGATTCATGATTCGATTCATGATTCATGATTAATGATTAATGATTCATGATTCGATTCATGATTCATGATTCATGATTTAATTCATGATTCATGATTCATGATTCGATTCATGATTCATGATTAATGATTTGATTCATGATTCATGATTCGTGATTCAATTCATGATTCATGATTCATGAATCATGATTATGATTCGATTCATGATTCATGATTAATGATTTGATTCATGATTCATAATTCATGATTCATAATTCATGATTTGATTCATGATTCATGATTCAATTCATGATTCATGATTAATGATTCATGATTCAATTCATAATTCATAATTCATGATTCATGATTCAATTCATGATTCATGATTTATGATTTATGATTCATGATTAATGATTCAATTCATGATTCAATTCATAATTCATGATTCATGATTCAATTCATGATTCATGATTTATGATTCAATTCATGATTCATGATTCATGATTCAATTCATGATTCATGATTCGATTCATGATTCATGATTTATGATTCAATTCATGATTCATGATTCATGATTCATGATTTATGATTCAATTCATGATTCATGATTCATGATTCATGATTCATGATTCAATTCATGATTCATAATTCATGATTCATGATTTGATTCATGATTCATGATTCAATTCATGATTCATGATTCATGATTTATGATTCATGATTTATGATTCAATTCATGATTCATGATTCAATCAATGATTCATGATTCATGATTCAATTCATGATTCATGATTCATGATTCGATTCATGATTCATGATTAATGATTAATGATTCATGATTCGATTCATGATTCATGATTCATGATTTAATTCATGATTCATGATTCATGATTCGATTCATGATTCATGATTCATGATTAATGATTTGATTCATGATTCATGATTCGTGATTCAATTCATGATTCATGATTCATGAATCATGATTTATGATTCGATTCATGATTCATGATTCATGATTAATGATTTGATTCATGATTCATAATTCATGATTCATAATTCATGATTTGATTCATGATTCATGATTCAATTCATGATTCATGATTAATGATTCATGATTCAATTCATAATTCATAATTCATGATTCATGATTCAATTCATGATTCATAATTTATGATTCATGATTCATGATTTGATTCATGATTCATGATTCAATTCATGATTCATGATTCATGATTCAATTCATGATTCATGATTCAATTCATGATTCATGATTCATGATTCAATTCATGATTCATGATTCATGATTCATGATTCATGATTTATGATTCGATTCATGATTCATGATTCAATTCATGATTGATAATTCATGATTCAATTCATGATTTATGATTCATGATTCATGATTCATGATTCATGATTCATGATTCGATTCATGATTAATGATTCATGATTCATGATTCGATTCATGATTCATGATTTAATTCATGATTCATGATTCATGATTCGATTCATGATTCATGATTCATGATTTATGATTTGATTCATGATTCATGATTCAATTCATGATTCATGATTCGATTCATGATTCATGATTAATGATTTGATTCATGATTCATGATTCATGATTCAATTCATGATTCATGATTCAATTCATGATTCATGATTCAATTCATGATTCATGATTCAAGATTTATGATTCATGATTCAAGATTCATGATTCATGATTCAATTCATGATTCATGATTTGATTTATGATTTATTAATCATGATTCAATTCATGATTCATGATTCATGATTCATGATTCAATTCATGATTCATGATTCATGATTCAATTCATGATTCATGATTCAATTCATGATTCTTGATTCATGATTCAATTCATGATTCATGATTCGATTCATGATTCTTGATTCATGATTTGATTAATGATTCATGATTCATGATTCAATTCATGATTCATGATTCATGATTCATTATTCATGATTCGATTCATGATTCGATTCATGATTCATGATTCATGATTCAATTTTGATTCTTGATTCATGATTCAAGATTCAATTCATGATTCATGATTCGATTCATGATTCATGATTCATGATTCGATTCATGATTCATGATTCAATCATGATTCAATTCATGATTCATGATTTATGATTCAAGATTCAATTCATGATTCATGATTCAATTTATGATTTATGATTCATTATTCATGATTCGATTCATGATTCATGATTCAATTCATGATTCATGATTCAATTCATAATTCATGAGTCGATTCATGATTCATGATTCATGATTCAATTCATGATTCATGATTCAATTCATGATTCGATTCCTGATTCAATCATGATTCATGATTCAATTCATGATTCATGATTCAATTCATTATTCATGATTCGATTCATGATTCATGATTCATGATTCAATTCATGATTTATAATTCATGATTCAATTCATGATTCATGATTCATGATTCAAGATTCAATTCATGATTCATGATTCAATTCATGATTCATGATTCATGATTAATGATTCAATTCATGATTCATGATTCGATTCATGATTCATGATTCATGATTCAATTCATGATTCATGATTATGATTCAATTCATGATTCATGATTCATGATTCAATTCATGATTCATAATTCATGATTCATGATTTATGATTCGACTCATGATTCATGATTCAATTCATGATTCATGATTTATGATTCAATTCATGATTCATGATTCATGATTTAATTCATGATTAATGATTCATGATTCATGATTCATGATTCATGATTCACGATTAACGATTCATGATTCGATTCATGATTCATGATTCATGATTTAATTCATGATTCATGATTCATGATTCAATTCATGATTCATGATTCATGATTCATGATTCATGATTCGATTCATGATTTATGATTCATGATTTATGATTCAATTCATGATTCATGATTTATGATTCAATTTATGATTCATGATTCATGATTCATGAATCAATTCATGATTGATGATTTAAGATTCATGATTCAATTCATGATTCATGATTCAATTCATGATTCAATTCATTATTCTTGATTAATGATTCATGATTCGATTCATGATTCAATTAATGATTTAATTCATGATTTATGATTCATGATTTATGATTCAATTCATGATTCATGATTCATGATTCAATTCATGTTTCATGATTCGATTCATGATTCATGATTCATGATTCAATTCATGATTCATGATTCATGATTCAATTCATGATTCATGATTCAAGATTCATGATTCAATTCATGATTCATGAATCATGATTCAATTCATGATGCATAATTCATGATTCATGCTTCAATTCATGATTCATGATCATGATTCATTATTCGATCATGATTCATAATTTATGATTCAATTCATGATTCATGATTCATGATTCATGATTCAATTCATGATTCATAATTCATGATTCATGATTCAATTCAATGATTCATAATTCATGATTCATGATTCATGATTTGATTCATGATTCAATTCATGATTCACGATTCATGATTCAATTCATGATTCATGATTCAATTCATGATTCGATTCCTTATTAAATTCATGATTCATGATTCAATTCATGATTCATGATTCAATTCATTATTCATGATTCAATTCATGATTCATGATTCATGATTCAATTCATTATTCATGATTCTATTCATGATTCATGATTCATGATTCAAGATTCAATTCATGATTCATGATTCAATAATGATTCATGATTCATGATTCATGATTCATGATTAATGATTCAATTCATGATTCATGCTTCATGATTCAATTAATGATTCATGATTCGATTCATGATTCATGATTCATGATTCAATTCATGATTCATGATTATAATTCAATTCATGATTCATGATTCATGATTTATGATTCAATTCATGATTCATGATTCATGATTCATGATTCAATTCATGATTCATAATTCATGATTCATGATTCATGATTTGATTCATGATTCATGATTCAATTCATGATTCATGATTCATGATTCATGATTCATAAATTTATGATTCAATTCATGATTCATGATTCAATCAATGATTCATGATTCATGATTCAATTCATGATTCATGATTCGATTCATGATTCATGATTCATGATTAATGATTCTTGATTCGATTCATGATTCATGATTCATGATTTAATTCATGATTCATGATTCATGATTCATGATTAATGATTTGATTCATGATTGATTATTCGTGATTTAATTCATGATTCATGATTCATGAATCATGATTTATGATTCGATTCATGATTCATGATTTATGATTCAATTCATGATTCATGATTCATGATTCAATTCATGATTCATGATTCAATTCATGATTCATGATTCAAGATTCATGATTCATGATTCAATTCATGATTCGATTTATGATTCATGATTCATGATTCAATTTATGATTCATGATTCATGATTCATGATTCATGATTCATGATTCATGATTCAATTCATGATTCATGAATCATGATTCAATTCATGATGCATAATTCATGATTCATGATTCAATTCATGATTCATGATTCATGATTCGATTCATGATTCATGATTTATGATTCAATTCATGATTCATGATTCATGATTCATGATTCATGATTCATAATTCATTATTCATGATTCAATTCATGATTCATAATTCATGATTCATGATTCATGATTTGATTCATGATTCAGGATTCAATTCATGATTCATGATTCATGATTCATGATTCATTATTTATAATTCGAATCATGATTCATGATTCAATTAATGATTCATGATTCATGATTCAATTAATGATTCATGATTCATGATTTAATTCATGATTAATGATTTATGATTCATGATTCATGATTCATGATTCATGACTCATGATTCGATTCATGATTCATGATTCATGATTAATGATTCATGATTCGATTCATGATTCATGATTTAATTCATGATTCATGATTCATGATTCAATTCATGATTCATGATTCGATTCATGATTCATGATTAATGATTTGATTCATGATTCATGATTCAATTCATGATTCATGATTCATGATTCATGATTCATGATTTGATTCATGATTCATGATTCAATTCATGATTCATGATTCATGATTCATGATTTATGATTCAATTCATGATTCATGATTCAATCAATGATTCATGATTCATGATTCAATTCATGATTCATGATTCATGATTCGATTCATGATTCATGATTAATGATTCATGATTCGATTCATGATTCATGATTCATGATTTAATTCATGATTCATGATTCATGATTTGATTCATGATTCATGATTAATGATTTGATTCATGATTGATGATTCGTGATTCAATTCATGATTCATGATTCATGAATCATGATTTATGATTCGATTCATGATTCATGATTTATGATTCAATTCATGATTCATGATTCATGATTTAATTCATGATTCATGATTCAATTTATGATTCATGATTCATGATTCATGATTCATGATTCATGATTCATGATTCAATTCATGATTCAATTCATGATGCATAATTCATGATTCATGATTCAATTCATGATTCATGATTCATGATTCGATTCATGATTCATGATTTATGATTCAATTCATGATTCATGATTCATGATTCATGATTCAATTCATGTTTCATAATTCATGATTCATGATTAAATTCATGATTCATAATTCATGATTCATGATTCATGACTTGATTCATGATTCAGGATTCAATTCATGATTCATGATTCATGATTCATGATTCATGATTCATTATTTATAATTTGATTCATGATTCATGATTCAATTAATGATTTATGATTCATGATTCAATTAATGATTCATGATTCATGATTCATGACTCATGATTCGATTCATGATTCATGATTCATGATTAATGATTCATGATTCGATTCATGATTCATGATTCATGATTTAATTCATGATTCATGATTCATGATTCAATTCATGATTCATGATTCATGACTCATGATTCGATTCATGATTACTGATTCATGATTAATGATTTGATTCATGATCATGATTCATGATTCAATTCATGATTCATGATTCATGATTTATGATTTATGATTCGATTCATGATTCATGATTTATGATTCAATTCATGATTCATGATTCAATTCATGATTCATGATTCAATCCATGATTCATGATTCAAGATTCATGATTCATGATTCAATTCATGATTCATGATTTGATTTATGATTCATGATTCATGATTCAATTCATAATTCATGATTCATGATTCATATTTCAATTCATGATTCATGATTCATGATTCAATTCATGATTCATGATTCTTGATTCAATTCATGATTTAATTCATGATTCTTGATTCATGATTCATGATTCAATTCATGATTCATGATTCGATTCATGATTCTTGATTCATGATTCATGATTTGATTAATGATTCATGATTCATGATTCAATTCATGATTTATTATTCATGATTCGATTCATGATTCATGATTCGATTCATGATTTATGATTCATGATTCAATTTATGATTCTTGATTCATGATTCAAGATTCAATTCATGATTCATGATTCGATTCATGATTCTTGATTCATGATTCATGATTGGATTCATGATTCATGATTCAATTCATGATTCAATTCATGATTCATGATTCATGATTCATAATTTATGATTCAATTCATGATTCATGATTCATGATTCATTATTCATGATTCGATTCATGATTCATGATTCAATTCATGATTCATGATTCAATTCATAATTCATGAGTCGATCATGATTCATGATTCAATTCATGATTCATGATTCATGATTCATGATTCATGATTCAATTCATGATTCAATTCATGATTCATTATTCATAATTAAATTCATGATTCATGATTTGATTCATGATTCATGATTCAATTTATGATTCATGATTCATGATTCAATCCATGATTCATGATTCATGATTCAATTCATGATTCATGATTCATTATTCATGATTCATGATTCAATTCATGATTCATAATTCATGATTCATGATTCAATTCATGATTCATGATTCATGATTCATTGTATGATTCATGATTCATGATTCACTTAATGATTCATGATTTAAATCATGATTCATGACTCAATTCATGATTCGATTCATGATTCAATTCATGATTCATGATTCAATTCATGATTCATGATTCAATTTATTATTCATGATTCTATTCATGATTTATGATTCAATTCATGATTCATGATTTGATTCTTGATTCATGATTCAATTCATAATTCATGATTCATGATTCAATTCATGATTCATGATTCATGATTCAATTCATGATTCATGATTCATGATTCAAGATTCAATTCATGATTCATGATTAAATTCATGATTCATGATTAATGATTTAATTCATGATTTATGATTCATGATTTGATTCATGATTCATGATTCAATTCATGATTCATGATTCATGATTTATGATTCGACTCATGATTCATGATTCAATTAATGATTCATAATTCATGATTCAATTCATGATTTATGATTCATGATTTAATTCATGATTAATGATTCATGATTCATGATTCATGATTTGATTAATGATTCATGATTCATGATTTAATTCATGTTCCATGATTCATGATTTGATTTATGATTCATGATTCATGATTCAATTCATGATTCATGATTCATGAATCATGATTTATGATTCGATTCATGATTCATGATTTATGATTCAATTTATGATTCATGATTCATGATTCATGAATCAATTCATGATTCATTATTCATGATTCAAGATTCATGATTCAATTCATGATTCATGATTCAATTCATGATTCATGATTCAAGATTCATGATTCATGATTCATTTCATGATTCATGATTCAATTCATTATTCTTGATTAATGATTCATAATTCGATTCATGATTCAATTAATGATTTAATTCATGATTTATGATTCATGATTCATGATTCAATTCATGATTCATGATTCATGATTCAATTCATGTTTCATGATTCAATTAATGATTCATGATTCATGACTCATGATTCGATTCATGATTCATGATTCATGATTCGATTCATGATTCATGATTCATGATTTAATTCATGATTCATGATTCATGATTCAATTCATTATTCATGATTCATGACTCATGATTCGATTCATGATTACTGATTCATGATTAATGATTTGATTCATGATTCATGATTCATGATTCAATTCATGATTCATGATTCATGATTTATGATTTATGATTCGATTCATGATTCATGATTTATGATTCAATTCATGATTCATGATTCAATTCATGATTCATGATTCAATTCATGATTCATGATTCAAGATTCATGATTCATGATTCAATTCATGATTCATGATTTGATTTATGATTCATGATTCATGATTCAATTCATTATTCATGGTTCATGATTCATATTTCAATTCATGATTCATGATTCATGATTCAATTCATGATTCATGATTCTTGATTCAATTCATGATTCAATTCATGATTCTTGATTCATGATTCATGATTCAATTCATGATTCATGATTCGATTCATGATTCTTGATTCATGATTCATGATTTGATTAATGATTCATGATTCATGATTCAATTCATGATTTATTATTCATGATTCGATTCATGATTCATGATTCGATTCATGATTTATGATTCATGATTCAATTTATGATTCTTGATTCATGATTCAAGATTCAATTCATGATTCATGATTCGATTCATGATTCTTGATTCATGATTCATGATTGGATTCATGATTCATGATTCAATTCATGATTCAATTCATGATTCATGATTCATGATTCATAATTTATGATTCAATTCATGATTCATGATTCATGATTCATTATTCATGATTCGATTCATGATTCATGATTCAATTCATGATTCATGATTCAATTCATAATTCATGAGTCGATTCATGATTCATGATTCAATTCATGATTCATGATTCATGATTCATGATTCATGATTCAATTCATGATTCAATTCATGATTCATTATTCATAATTAAATTCATGATTCATGATTTGATTCATGATTCATGATTCAATTTATGATTCATGATTCATGATTCAATCCATGATTCATGTTTCATGATTCAATTCATGATTCATGATATATTATTCATGATTCATGATTCAATTCATGATTCATAATTCATGATTCATGATTCAATTCATGATTCATGATTCATGATTCATTGTATGATTCATGATTCATGATTCACTTAATGATTCATGATTTAAATCATGATTCATGACTCAATTCATGATTCGATTCATGATTCAATTCATGATTCATGATTTGATTTATGAATCATGATTCATGATTCAATTCATGATTCATGATTCAATTCATGATTCGATTCCTGATTCAATTCATGATTCATGATTCAATTCATGATTCATGATTCAATTTATTATTCATGATTCTATTCATGATTTATGATTCAATTCATGATTCATGATTTGATTCTTGATTCATGATTCAATTCATGATTCATGATTCATGATTCAATTCATGATTCATGATTCATGATTCAATTCATGATTCATGATTCATGATTCAAGATTCAATTCATGATTCATGATTAAATTCATGATTCATGATTAATGATTTAATTCATGATTTATGATTCATGATTTGATTCATGATTCATGATTCAATTCATGATTCATGATTCATGATTCATGATTTATGATTCGACTCATGATTCATGATTCAATTAATGATTCATAATTCATGATTCAATTCATGATTTATGATTCATGATTTAATTCATGATTAATGATTCATGATTCATGATTTGATTAATGATTCATGATTCATGATTTAATTCAATCCATGATTCATGATTCAATTCATGATTCATGATTCATGATTCATGATTCATGATTTGATTTATGATTCATGATTCATGATTCAATTCATGATTCATGATTCATGAATCATGATTTATGATTCGATTCATGATTCATGATTTATGATTCAATTTATGATTCATGATTCATGATTCATGAATCAATTCATGATTCATTATTCATGATTCAAGATTCATGATTCAATTCATGATTCATGATTCAAGATTCATGATTCATTTCATGATTCATGATTCAATTCATTATTCTTGATTAATGATTCATAATTCGATTCATGATTCAATTAATGATTTAATTCATGATTTATGATTCATGATTCATGATTCAATTCATGATTCATGATTCATGATTCAATTCATGTTTCATGATTCAATTCATGTTTCATGATTCATGATTCAATTCATGATTCATGATTCATGATTCAATTCATGATTCATGATTCAATTCATGATTCATGATTCAAGATTCATGATTCAATTCATGATTCATGAATCATGATTCATGAATCATGATTCAATTCATGATGCATAATTCATGATTCATGATTTAATTCATGATTAATGATTCATGATTCATGATTCATTATTCGATTCATGATTCATAATTTATGATTCAATTCATGATTCATGATTCATGATTCAATTCATGATTCATAATTCATGATTCATGATTCAATTCATGATTCATAATTCATGATTCATGATTCATGATTTGATTCATGATTCATGATTCATGATTCATGATTCATGATTCATGATTTATGATTCGATTCATGATTCATGATTCAATTAATGATTCATGATTCATGATTCAATTCATGATTCATGATTTAATTCATGATTCAATTCATGATTCATGAATCATGATTCAATTCATGATGCATAATTCATGATTCATGATTTAATTCATGATTCATGATTCATGATTCATGATTCATTATTCGATTCATGATTCATAATTTATGATTCAATTCATGATTCATGATTCATGATTCAATTCATGATTCATAATTCATGATTCATGATTCATGATTTGATTCATGTTTCAATTCATGATTCATAATTCATGATTCATGATTCATGACTCATGATTCGATTCATGATTCATGATTCATGATTCATGATTCATGATTCAATTCATGATTCATGTTTCATGATTTAATTCATGATTCATGATTCATGATTCAATTCATGATTCATGATTCATGATTCATGATTCGATTCATGATTCATGATTCATGATTAATGATTTGATTCATGATTCATGATTCATGATTCAATTCATGATTCATGATTCATGATTTATGATTCGATTCATGATTCATGATTTATGATTTAATTCATGATTCATGATTCATGATTCAATTCATGATTCATGATTCATGATTCATGATTCGATTCATGATTCATGATTCATGATTAATGATTTGATTCATGATTCATGATTCATGATTCAATTCATGATTCATGATTCATGATTTATGATTCGATTCATGATTCATGATTTATGATTCAATTCATGATTCATGATTCATGATTCAATTCATGATTCATGATTCATGATTTGATTCATGATTCATGATTCATGATTAATGATTTGATTCATGATTGATGATTCGTGATTCAATTCATGATTCATGATTCATGAATCATGATTTATGATTCGATTCATGATTCATGATTTATGATTCAATTCATGATTCATGATTCATGATTCAATTCATGATTCATGATTCAATTCATGATTCATGATTCAAGATTCATGATTCATGATTCAATTCATGATTCATGATTCGATTTATGATTCATGATTCATGATTCAATTTATGATTCATGATTCATGATTCATGATTCATGATTCATGATTCATGATGCATAATTCATGATTCATGATTCAATTCATGATTCATGATTCATGATTCGATTCATGATTCATGATTTATGATTCAATTCATGATTCATGATTCATGATTCATGATTCATGATTCAATTCATGTTTCATAATTCATGATTCATGATTAAATTCATGATTCATAATTCATGATTCATGATTCATGATTTGATTCATGATTCAGGATTCAATTCATAATTCATGATTCATGATTCATGATTCATTATTTATAATTCGATTCATGATTCATGATTCAATTAATGATTTATGATTCATGATTCAATTAATGCTTCATGATTCATGATTTAATTCATGATTAATGATTTATGATTCATGATTCATGATTCATGATTCATGACTCATGATTCGATTCATGATTCATGTTTCATGATTAATGATTCATGATTCGATTCATGATTCATGATTCATGATTTAATTCATGATTCATGATTCATGATTCAATTCATGATTCATGATTCATGACTCATGATTCGATTCATGATTCATGATTAATGATTTGATTCATGATTCATGATTCATGATTCAATTCATGATTCATGATTCATGATTTATGATTTATGATTCGATTCATGATTCATGATTTATGATTCAATTCATGATTCATGATTCATGATTCAATTCATGATTCATGATTCAATTCATGATTCATGATTCAAGATTCATGATTCATGATTCAATTCATGATTCATGATTTGATTTATGATTCATGATTCATGATTCAATTCATGATTCATGATTCATGATTCATATTTCAATTCATGATTCATGATTCATGATTCAATTCATGATTCATGATTCTTGATTCAATTCATGATTCAATTCATGATTCTTGATTCATGATTCATGATTCAATTCATGATTCATGATTCGATTCATGATTCTTGATTCATGATTCATGATTTGATTAATGATTCATGATTCATGATTCAATTCATGATTTATTATTCATGATTCGATTAATGATTCATGATTCGATTCATGATTTATGATTCATGATTCAATTTATGATTCTTGATTCATGATTCAAGATTCAATTCATGATTCATGATTCGATTCATGATTCTTGATTCATGATTCATGATTGGATTCATGATTCATGATTCAATTCATGATTCAAATTATGATTCATGATTCATGATTCATAATTTATGATTCAATTCATGATTCATGATTCATGATTCATTATTCATGATTCGATTCATGATTCATGATTCAATTCATGATTCATGATTCAATTCATAATTCATGAGTCGATTCATGATTCATGATTCAATTCATGATTCATGATTCATGATTCATGATTCATGATTCAATTCATGATTCAATTCATGATTCATTATTCATAATTAAATTCATGATTCATGATTTGATTCATGATTCATGATTCAATCCATGATTCATGATTCATGATTCAATTCATGATTCATGATTCATTATTCATGATTCATGATTCAATTCATGATTCATAATTCATGATTCATGATTCAATTCATGATTCATGATTCATGATTCATTGTATGATTCATGATTCATGATTCACTTAATGATTCATGATTTAAATCATGATTCATGACTCAATTCATGATTCGATTCATGATTCAATTCATGATTCATGATTCGATTTATGAATCATGATTCATGATTCAATTCATGATTCATGATTAAATTCATGATTCATGATTAATGATTTAATTCATGATTTATGATTCATGATTTGATTCATGATTCATGATTCAATTCATGATTCATGATTCATGATTCATGATTTATGATTCGACTCATGATTCATGATTCAATTAATGATTCATAATTCATGATTCAATTCATGATTTATGATTCATGATTTAATTCATGATTAATGATTCATGATTCATGATTCATGATTCGATTAATGATTCATGATTCATGATTTAATTCATGTTCCATGATTCATGATTCAATTCATGATTCATGATTCATGATTCATGATTCATGATTTGATTTATGATTCATGATTCATGATTCAATTCATGATTCATGATTCATGAATCATGATTTATGATTCGATTCATGATTCATGATTTATGATTAAATTTATGATTCATGATTCATGATTCATGAATCAATTCATGATTCATTATTCATGATTCAAGATTCATGATTCAATTCATGATTCATGATTCAATTCATGATTCATGATTCAAGATTCATGATTCATGATTCATTTCATGATTCATGATTCAATTCATTATTCTTGATTAATGATTCATAATTCGATTCATGATTCAATTAATGATTTAATTCATGATTTATGATTCATGATTCATGATTCAATTCATGATTCATGATTCATGATTCAATTCATGTTTCATGATTCAATTCATGATTTATGATTCATGATTCAATTCATGATTCATGATTCATGATTCAATTCATGATTCATGATTCAATTCATGATTCATGATTCAAGATTCATGATTCAATTCATGATTCATAAATCATGATTCAATTCATGATGCATAATTCATGATTCATGATTTAATTCATGATTCATGATTCATGATTCATTATTCGATTCATGATTCATAATTTATGATTCAATTCATGATTCATGATTCATGATTCAATTCATGATTCATAATTCATGATTCATGATTCAATTCATGATTCATAATTCATGATTCATGATTTGATTCATGATTCAATTCATGATTCATGATTCATGATTCATGATTTATGATTCGATTCATGATTCATGATTCAATTAATGATTCATGATTCATGATTCAATTCATGATTCATGATTTAATTCATGATTCAATTCATGATTCATGAATCATGATTCAATTCATGATGCATAATTCATGATTCATGATTTAATTCATGATTCATGATTCATGATTCATGATTCATTATTCGATTCATGATTCATAATTTATGATTCAATTCATGATTCATGATTCATGATTCATGATTCAATTCATGATTCATAATCATGATTCATGATTCATGATTTGATTCATGTTTCAATTCATGATTCATGATTCATGATTCATGACTCATGATTCGATTCATGATTCATGATTCATGATTAATGATTCATGATTCGATTCATGATTCATGATTCATGATTTAATTCATGATTCATGATTCATGATTGAATTCATGATTCATGATTCATGATTCATGATTCGATTCATGATTCATGATTCATGATTAATGATTCATGATTCGATTCATGATTCATGATTAATGATTTGATTCATGATTCATGATTCAATTCATGATTCATGATTCATGATTTATGATTTATGATTCGATTCATGATTCATGATTTATGATTCAATTCATGATTCATGATTCATGATTCAATTCATGATTCATGATTCAATTCATGATTTATGATTCAAGATTCATGATTCATGATTTAATTCATGATTCAATATTTTGATTTATGATTCATGATTCATGATTCAATTCATGATTCATGATTCATGATTCATATTTCAATTCATGATTCATGATTCATGATTCATGATTCAATTCATGATTCATGATTCATGATTCTTGATTCAATTCATGATTCAATTCATGATTCTTGATTCATGATTCATGATTCAATTCATGATTTATGATTCGATTCATGATTCTTGATTCATGATTCATGATTTGATTAATGATTCATGATTCATGATTCATTCATGATTTATTATTCATGATTCGATTCATGATTCATGATTCATGATTCAATTCATGATTCATGATTCATGATTCAATTCATGATTCATGATTCAATTCATGATTCATGATTCAAGATTCATGATTCAATTCATGATTCATGAATCATGATTCAATTCATGATGCATAATTCATGATCATGATTTAATTCATGATTCATTATTCGATTCATGATTCATAATTTATGATTCAATTCATGATTCATGATTCAATTCATGATTCATAATTCATGATTCATGATTCAATTATGATCATAATTCATGATTCATGATTTGATTCATGATTCAATTCATGATCATGATTCATGATTCATGATTCATGATTTATGATTCGATTCATGATTCATGATTCAATTAATGATTCATGATTCATGATTCAATTCATGATTCATGATTTAATTCATGATTCAATTCATGATTCATGAATCATGATTCAATTCATGATGCATAATTCATGATTCATGATTTAATTCATGATTCATGATTCATGATTCATGATTCATTATTCGATTCATGATTCATAATTTATGATTCAATTCATGATTCATGATTCATGATTCATGATTCAATTCATGATTCATAATTCATGATTCATGATTCATGATTTGATTCATGTTTCAATTCATGATTCATGATTCATGATTCATGATTCATGACTCATGATTCGATTCATGATTCATGATTCATGATTAATGATTCATGATTCGATTCATGATTCATGATTCATGATTTAATTCATGATTCATGATTCATGATTCAATTCATGATTCATGATTCATGATTCATGATTCGATTCATGATTCATGATTCATGATTTGATTCATGATTCATGATTCATGATTTAATTCATGATTCATGATTCATGATTCATGATTCGATTCATGATTCATGATTAATGATTTGATTCATGATTCATGATTCATGATTTAATTCATGATTCATGATTCATGATTTATGATTTATGATTCGATTCATGATTCATGATTTATGATTCAATTCATGATTCATGATTCATGATTCATTTCATGATTCATGATTCAATTCATGATTCATGATTCATGATTCAAGATTCATGATTCATGATTTAATTCATGATTCATGATTTGATTTATGATTCATGATTCATGATTCAATTCATGATTCATGATTCATGATTCATGATTCATATTTCAATTCATGATTCATGATTCATGATTCATGATTCATATTTCAATTCATGATTCATGATTCTTGATTCAATTCATGATTCAATTCATGATTCTTGATTCATGATTCATGATTCAATTAATGATTTATGATTCGATTCATGATTCTTGATTCATGATTCATGATTTGATTAATGATTCATGATTCATGATTCAATTCATGATTTATTATTCATGATTCGATTCATGATTCATGATTCGATTCATGATTCATGATTCATGATTCAATTTATGATTCTTGATTCATGATTCAAGATTCAATTCATGATTCATGATTCGATTCATGATTCTTGATTCATGATTCATGATTGGATTCATGATTCATGATTCAATTCATGATTCAATTCATGATTCATGATTCATGATTCATTATTCATGATTCGATTCATGATTCAATTCATGATTCATAATTCAATTCATAATTCATGAGTCGATTCATGATTCATGATTCAATTCATGATTCATGATTCAATTCATGATTCATGATTCATGATTCATGATTCATGATTCATGATTCATGATTCATAATTCAATTCATGATTCAATTCATGATTCATTATTCATAATTCAATTCATGATTCATGATTTGATTCATGATTCATGATTCAATTTATGATTCATGATTCATGATTCAATCCATGATTCATGATTCATGATTCAATTCATGATTCATGATTCATTATTCATGATTCATATTTCAATTCATGATTCATAATTCATGATTCATAATTCAATTCATGATTCATGATTCATGATTCATTGTATGATTCATGATTCATGATTTACTTAATGATTCATGATTTAAATCATGATTCATGACTCAATTCATGATTCGATTCATGATTCAATTCATGATTCATGATTCGATTTATGAATCATGATTCATGATTCAATTCATGATTCATGATTCATGATTCAATTCATGATTCGATTCCTGATTCAATTCATGATTCATGATTCAATTCATGATTCATGATTCAATTTATTATTCATGATTCTATTCATGATTTATGATTCAATTCATGATTCATGATTTGATTCTTGATTCATGATTCAATTCATGATTCATGATTCATGATTCAATTCATGATTCATGATTCATGATTCAATTCATGATTCATGATTCATGATTAAAGATTCAATTCATGATTCATGATTAAATTCATGATTCATGATTCATGATTAATGATTTAATTCATGATTTATGATTCATGATTTGATTCATGATTCATGATTCAATTCATGATTCATAATTCATGATTCATGATTTATGATTCAATTCATAATTCATGATTCAATTAATGATTCATGATTCATGATTCATGATTTATGATTGAATTCATAAATCATGATTCAATTAATGATTCATGATTCATGATTCAATTCATGATTCATGATTTAATTCATGATTAATGATTCATGATTCATGATTCATGATTCATGATTCATGATTCATGATTCGATTCATGATTCATGATTACTGATTCATGATTCATGATTCATGATTTAATTTATGATTCATGATTCATGATTCGATTCATGATTCATGATTCATGATTCAATTCATGATTCATGATTCATGATTCAATTCATGATTCATGATTCATGAATCATGATTTATGATTCGATTCATGATTCATGATTTATGATTCAATTCATGATTCATGATTCATGATTCATGATTCATGATTCAATTCATGATTCATGATTCGATTTATGATTCATGATTCATGATTCAATTCATGATTCATGATTCATGATTCAATTCATGATTCATGATTCATGATTCAATTCATGATTCATGAATCATGATTCAATTCATGATGCATAATTCATGATTCATGATTCAATTCATGATTCATGATTCATGATTCATAATTTATGATTCAATTCATGATTCATGATTCATGATTCATGATTCATGATTCAATTCATGATTCATAATTCATGATTCATGATTCAATTCATGATTCATAATTCATGATTCATGATTTATGATTCGATTCATGATTCATGATTCATAATTTATGATTCAATTCATGATTCATGATTTGATTCATGATTCATGATTCAATTCATGATTCATGATTTATGATTCATGATTTATGATTCGATTCATGATTCATGATTCAATTAATGATTCATGATTCATGATTCAATTAATGATTCATGATTCATGATTTAATTCATGATTAATGATTAATGATTAATGATTCATGATTCGATTCATGATTCATGATTAATGATTCATGATTCGATTCATGGTTCATGATTCATGATTTAATTCATGATTCATGATTCATGATTCGATTCATGATTCATGATTCATGATTAATGATTTGATTTATGATTCATGATTCAATTCATGATTCATGATTCATGATTCGATTCATGATTCATGATTAATGATTTGATTCATGATTCGATTCATGATTCATGATTTATGATTCGATTAATGATTCATGATTTATGATTCAATTCATGATTCATGATTAAT
Source organism: Mixophyes fleayi (assembly GCF_038048845.1). Lineage (NCBI taxonomy): Eukaryota > Metazoa > Chordata > Amphibia > Anura > Limnodynastidae > Mixophyes > Mixophyes fleayi. Next base: position 71,797 of record NW_027446037.1, read on the forward strand.
GATTTGATTCATGATTCATGATTCATGATTCGATTCATGATTCATGATTTATGATTCGATTCATGATTCATGATTTATGATTCAATTCATGATTCATGATTCATGATTCATGATTCATGATTCATGATTTAATTCATGATTCATGATTCAATTCATGATTCATGATTCAAGATTCATGATTCATGATTCAATTCATGATTCATGATTCGATTTATGATTCATGATTCATGATTCAATTCATGATTCATGATTCATGAATCATGATTCAATTCATGATGCATAATTCATGATTCATGATTCAATTCATGATTCATGATTCATGATTCGTGATTCATGATTCAATTCATGATTCATGATTCGATTCATGATTCATGATTCATGATTCAATTCATGATTCATGATTCAATTCATGATTCATGATTCATGATTCATGATTCAATTCATGATTCATGATTCATGATTCAATTCATGATTCATGATTCATGATTTAATTCATGATTAATGATTCATGATTCATGATTCAATTCATGATTCATGATTCAATGTATGATTCATGATTCAATTAATGATTCATGATTTAAATAATGATTCATAACTCAATTCATGATTCGATTCATGATTCAATTCATGATTCATGATTTGATTTATGAATCATGATTCATGATTCAATTCATGATTCATGATTCATGATTCAATTCATGATTCATGATTCAATTCATGATTCGATTCCTGATTCAATTCATGATTCATGATTCAATTCATGATTCATGATTCAATTCATGATTCATGATTCATGATTCATGATTTATGATTCAATTCATGATTCATGATTCAATTAATGATTCATGATTCATGATTCAATTAATGATTCATGATTCATGATTCAATTCATGATTCATGATTCAATTCATGATTCATGATTCATGATTCATGATTCATGATTCAATTCATGATTCATGATTCATGATTCAATTCATGATTCATGATTCATGATTTAATTCATGATTAATGATTCATGATTCATGATTCATGATTCATGATTTGATTCATGATTCATGATTCATGATTAATGATTCATGATTCGATTCATGATTCATGATTTAATTCATGATTCATGATTCATGATTCGATTCATGATTCATGATTCATGATTAATGATTTATGATTCAATTTATGATTCATGATTCATGATTCAATTCATGATTCATGATTTAATTCATGTTTCATGATTCAAGATTCATGATTCATGATTCAATTCATGATTCATGATTTCATTTATGATTCATGATTCATGATTCAATTCATGATTCATGATTCAATTCATGATTCATGATTCATGATTCAATTCATGATTCATGATTCATGATTCATGATTCAATTCATGATTCAATTCATGATTCTTGATTCATGATTCATGATTCAATTCATGATTCATGATTCGATTCATGATTCTTTATTCATGATTCATGATTTGATTAATGATTCATGATTCATGATTCAATTCATGATTCATGATTCATGATTCCTTATTCATGATTCGATTCATGATTTATGATTCGATTCATGATTCTTGATTCATGATTCATGATTCGATTCATGATTCATGATTCAATTCATGATTCAATTCATGATTCATGATTCATGATTCATTATTCATGATTCGATTCATGATTCATGATTCAATTCATGATTCATGATTCAATTCATAATTCATGAGTCGATTCATGATTCATGATTCATGATTCAATTCATGATTTAATTCATGATTTATGATTCATGATTCATAATTCAATTCATGATTCATGATTCATGATTCAATTCATGATTCAATTCATGATTCATTATTCATAATTCAATTCATGATTCATGATTTGATTCATGATTCATGAATTAATTTATGATTCATGATTCAATTCATGATTCATGATTCAATTCATGATTCATGATTCATTATTCATGATTCATGATTCAATTCATGATTCATAATTCGTGATTCATGATTCAATTCATGATTCATGATTCAATGTATGATTCATGATTCGATTAATGATTCATGATTTAAATAATGATTCATAACTCAATTCATGATTCGATTCATGATTCAATTCATGATTCATGATTTGATTATGAATCATGATATCATGATTCAATTCATGATTCATGATTCATGATTCAATTCATGATTCATGATTCAATTCATGATTCGATTCCTGATTCAATTCATGATTCAATTCATGATTCATGATTCAATTCATGATTCATGATTCATGATTCATGATTTATGATTCAATTCATGATTCATGATTCAATTAATGATTCATGATTCATGATTCAATTAATGATTCATGATTCATGATTCAATTCATGATTCATGATTCAATTCATGATTCATGATTTATGATTCATGATTCATGATTTATGATTAATGATTCATGATTCGAATCATGATTCATGATTCATGAATCATGATTCGATTCATGATTCATGATTAATGATTTGATTCATGATTCATGATTCATGATTCAATTCATGATTCATGATTCATGATTTATGATTCGATTCATGATTCATGATTTATGATTCAATTGATGATTCATGATTTATGATTCATGATTCAATTCATGATTCATAATTCATGATTCATTATTCGATTCATGATTCATAATTTATGATTCAATTCATGATTCATGATTCATGATTCATTCATGATTCATAATTCATGATTCATGATTCAATTCATGAGATTCATAATTCATGATTCATGATTTGATTCATGATTCAATTCATGATTCATGATTCATGATTCATGATTTATGATTCGATTCATGATTCATGATTCAATTAATGATTCATGATTCATGATTCAATTCATGATTCATGATTTAATTCATGATTCAATTCATGATTCATGAATCATGATTCAATTCATGATGCATAATTCATGATTCATGATTTAATTCATGATTCATGATTCATGATTCATGATTCATTATTCGATTCATGATTCATAATTTATGATTCAATTCATGATTCATGATTCATGATTCATGATTCAATTCATGATTCATAATTCATGATTCATGATTCATGATTTGATTCATGTTTCAATTCATGATTCATGATTCATGATTCATGACTCATGATTCGATTCATGATTCATGATTCATGATTAATGATTCATGATTCGATTCATGATTCATGATTCATGATTTAATTCATGATTCATGATTCATGATTGAATTCATGATTCATGATTCATGATTCATGATTCGATTCATGATTCATGATTCATGATTAATGATTCATGATTCGATTCATGATTCATGATTAATGATTTGATTCATGATTCATGATTCAATTCATGATTCATGATTCATGATTTATGATTTATGATTCGATTCATGATTCATGATTTATGATTCAATTCATGATTCATGATTCATGATTCAATTCATGATTCATGATTCAATTCATGATTTATGATTCAAGATTCATGATTCATGATTTAATTCATGATTCAATATTTTGATTTATGATTCATGATTCATGATTCAATTCATGATTCATGATTCATGATTCATATTTCAATTCATGATTCATGATTCATGATTCATGATTCAATTCATGATTCATGATTCATGATTCTTGATTCAATTCATGATTCAATTCATGATTCTTGATCATGATTCATGATTCAATTCATGATTTATGATTCGATTCATGATTCTTGATTCATGATTCATGATTTGATTAATGATTCATGATTCATGATTCAATTCATGATTTATTATTCATGATTCGATTCATGATTCATGATTCATGATTCAATTCATGATTCATGATTCATGATTCAATTCATGATTCATGATTCAATTCATGATTCATGATTCAAGATTCATGATTCAATTCATGATTCATGAATCATGATTCAATTCATGATGCATAATTCATGATTCATGATTTAATTCATGATTCATTATTCGATTCATGATTCATAATTTATGATTCAATTCATGATTCATGATTCAATTCCTGATTCATAATTCATGATTCATGATTCAATTCATGATTCATAATTCATGATTCATGATTCATGATTTGATTCATGATTCAATTCATGATTCATGATTCATGATTCATGATTCATGATTTATGATTCGATTCATGATTCATGATTCAATTAATGATTCATGATTCATGATTCAATTCATGATTCATGATTTAATTCATGATTCAATTCATGATTCATGAATCATGATTCAATTCATGATGCATAATTCATGATTCATGATTTAATTCATGATTCATGATTCATGATTCATGATTCATTATTCGATTCATGATTCATAATTTATGATTCAATTCATGATTCATGATTCATGATTCATGATTCAATTCATGATTCATAATTCATGATTTGATTCATGTTTCAATTCATGATTCATGATTCATGATTCATGATTCATGACTCATGATTCGATTCATGATTCATGATTCATGATTAATGATTCATGATTCGATTCATGATTCATGATTCATGATTTAATTCATGATTCATGATTCATGATTCAATTCATGATTCATGATTCATGATTCATGATTCGATTCATGATTCATGATTCATGATTAATGATTCATGATTCGATTCATGATTCATGATTAATGATTTGATTCATGATTCATGATTCATGATTTAATTCATGATTCATGATTCATGATTTATGATTTATGATTCGATTCATGATTCATGATTTATGATTCAATTCATGATTCATGATTCATGATTCAATTCATGATTCATGATTCAATCATGATTCATGATTCAAGATTCATGATTCATGATTTAATTCATGATTCATGATTTGATTTATGATTCATGATTCATGATTCAATTCATGATTCATGATTCATGATTCATGATTCATATTTCAATTCATGATTCATGATTCATGATTCATGATCATATTTCAATTCATGATTCATGATTCTTGATTCAATTCATGATTCAATTCATGATTCTTGATTCATGATTCATGATTCAATTCATGATTTATGATTCGATTCATGATTCTTGATTCATGATTCATGATTTGATTAATGATTCATGATTCATGATTCAATTCATGATTTATTATTCATGATTCGATTCATGATTCGATTCATGATTCATGATTCATGATTCAATTTATGATTCTTGATTCATGATTCAAGATTCATTCATGATTCATGATTCGATTCATGATTCTTGATTCATGATTCATGATTGGATTCATGATTCATGATTCAATTCATGATTCAATTCATGATTCATGATTCATGATTCATTATTCATGATTCGATTCATGATTCAATTCATGATTCATAATTCAATTCATAATTCATGAGTCGATTCATGATTCATGATTCAATTCATGATTCATGATTCAATTCATGATTCATGATTCATGATTCATGATTCATGATTCATGATTCATGATTCAATTCATGATTCAATTCATGATTCATTATTCATAATTCAATTCATGATTCATGATTTGATTCATGATTCATGATTCAATTTATGATTCATGATTCATGATTCAATCCATGATTCATGATTCAATTCATGATTCATGATTCATTATTCATGATTCATATTTCAATTCATGATTCATAATTCATGATTCATAATTCAATTCATGATTCATGATTCATGATTCATTGTATGATTCATGATTCATGATTCACTTAATGATTCATGATTTAAATCATGATTCATGACTCAATTCATGATTCGATTCATGATTCAATTCATGATTCATGATTCGATTTATGAATCATGATTCATGATTCAATTCATGATTCATGATTCATGATTCAATTCATGATTCGATTCCTGATTCAATTCATGATTCATGATTCAATTCATGATTCATGATTCAATTTATTATTCATGATTCTATTCATGATTTATGATTCAATTCATGATTCATGATTTGATTCTTGATTCATGATTCAATTCATGATTCATGATTCATGATTCAATTCATGATTCATGATTCATGATTCAATTCATGATTCATGATTCATGATTAAAGATTCAATTCATGATTCATGATTAAATTCATGATTCATGATTCATGATTAATGATTTAATTCATGATTTATGATTCATGATTTTGATTCATGATTCATGATTCAATTCATGATTCATATTCATGATTCATGATTTATGATTCAATTCATAATTCATGATTCAATTAATGATTCATGATTCATGATTCATGATTTATGATTGAATTCATAATCATGATTCAATTAATGATTCATGATTCATGATTCAATTCATGATTCATGATTTAATTCATGATTAATGATTCATGATTCATGATTCATGATTCATGATTCATGATTCATGATTCGATCATGATTCATGATTCATGATTACTGATTCATGATTCATGATTCATGATTTAATTTATGATTCATGATTCATGATTCGATTCATGATTCATGATTCATGATTCAATTCATGATTCATGATTCATGATTCATTCATGATTCATGATTCATGAATCATGATTTATGATTCGATTCATGATTCATGATTTATGATTCAATTCATGATTCATGATTCATGATTCATGATTCATGATTCAATTCATGATTCATGATTCGATTTATGATTCATGATTCATGATTCAATTCATGATTCATGATTCATGATTCAATTCATGATTCATTGATTCATGATTCAATTCATGATTCATGAATCATGATTCAATTCATGATGCATAATTCATGATTCATGATTCAATTCATGATTCATGATTCATGATTCATAATTTATGATTCAATTCATGATTCATGATTCATGATTCATGATTCATGATTCAATTCATGATTCATAATTCATGATTCATGATTCAATTCATGATTCATAATTCATGATTCATGATTTATGATTCGATTCATGATTCATGATTCATAATTTATGATTCAATTCATGATTCATGATTTGATTCATGATTCATGATTCAATTCATGATTCATGATTTATGATTCATGATTTATGATTCGATTCATGATTCATGATTCAATTAATGATTCATGATTCATGATTCAATTAATGATTCATGATTCATGATTTAATTCATGATTAATGATTAATGATTAATGATTCATGATTCGATTCATGATTCATGATTCATGATTAATGATTCATGATTCGATTCATGGTTCATGATTCATGATTTAATTCATGATTCATGATTCATGATTCGATTCATGATTCATGATTCATGATTAATGATTTGATTTATGATTCATGATTCAATTCATGATTCATGATTCATGATTCGATTCATGATTCATGATTAATGATTTGATTCATGATTCGATTCATGATTCATGATTTATGATTCGATTAATGATTCATGATTTATGATTCAATTCATGATTCATGATTAATGATTTGATTCATGATTCATGATTCATGATTCGATTCATGATTCATGATTTATGATTCGATTCATGATTCATGATTTATGATTCAATTCATGATTCATGATTCATGATTCATGATTCATGATTCATGATTTAATTCATGATTCATGATTCAATTCATGATTCATGATTCAAGATTCATGATTCATGATTCAATTCATGATTCATGATTCGATTTATGATTCATGATTCATGATTCAATTCATGATTCATGATTCATGAATCATGATTCAATTCATGATGCATAATTCATGATTCATGATTCAATTCATGATTCATGATTCATGATTCATGATTCATGATTCAATTCATGATTCATGATTCGATTCATGATTCATGATTCATGATTCAATTCATGATTCATGATTCAATTCATGATTCATGATTCATGATTCATGATTCAATTCATGATTCATGATTCATGATTCAATTCATGATTCATGATTCATGATTTAATTCATGATTAATGATTCATGATTCATGATTCAATTCATGATTCATGATTCAATGTATGATTCATGATTCAATTAATGATTCATGATTTAAATAATGATTCATAACTCAATTCATGATTCGATTCATGATTCAATTCATGATTCATGATTTGATTTATGAATCATGATTCATGATTCAATTCATGATTCATGATTCATGATTCAATTCATGATTCATGATTCAATTCATGATTCGATTCCTGATTCAATTCATGATTCATGATTCAATTCATGATTCATGATTCAATTCATGATTCATGATTCATGATTCAATTCATGATTCATGATTCAATTCATGATTCGATTCCTGATTCAATTCATGATTCATGATTCAATTCATGATTCATGATTCAATTCATGATTCATGATTCATGATTCATGATTTATGATTCAATTCATGATTCATGATTCAATTAATGATTCATGATTCATGATTTAATTAATGATTCATGATTCATGATTCAATTCATGATTCATGATTCAATTCATGATTCATGATTCATGATTCATGATTCATGATTCAATTCATGATTCATGATTCATGATTCAATTCATGATTCATGATTCATGATTTAATTCATGATTAATGATTCATGATTCATGATTCATGATTCATGATTTGATTCATGATTCATGATTCATGATTAATGATTCATGATTCGATTCATGATTCATGATTTAATTCATGATTCATGATTCATGATTCGATTCATGATTCATGATTCATGATTAATGATTTATGATTCAATTTATGATTCATGATTCATGATTCAATTCATGATTCATGATTTAATTCATGTTTCATGATTCAAGATTCATGATTCATGATTCAATTCATGATTCATGATTTGATTTATGATTCATGATTCATGATTCAATTCATGATTCATGATTCATGATTCAATTCATGATTCATGATTCATGATTCAATTCATGATTCATGATTCATGATTCAATTCATGATTCAATTCATGATTCTTGATTCATGATTCATGATTCAATTCATGATTCATGATTCGATTCATGATTCTTTATTCATGATTCATGATTTGATTAATGATTCATGATTCATGATTCAATTCATGATTCATGATTCATGATTCATTATTCATGATTCGATTCATGATTTATGATTCGATTCATGATTCTTGATTCATGATTCATGATTCGATTCATGATTCATGATTCAATTCATGATTCAATTCATGATTCATGATTCATGATTCATTATTCATGATTCGATTCATGATTCATGATTCAATTCATGATTCATGATTCAATTCATAATTCATGAGTCGATTCATGATTCATGATTCATGATTCAATTCATGATTTAATTCATGATTTATGATTCATGATTCATAATTCAATTCATGATTCATGATTCATGATTCAATTCATGATTCAATTCATGATTCATTATTCATAATTCAATTCATGATTCATGATTTGATTCATGATTCATGAATTAATTTATGATTCATGATTCAATTCATGATTCATGATTCAATTCATGATTCATGATTCATTATTCATGATTCATGATTCAATTCATGATTCATAATTCGTGATTCATGATTCAATTCATGATTCATGATTCAATGTATGATTCATGATTCAATTAATGATTCATGATTTAAATAATGATTCATAACTCAATTCATGATTCGATTCATGATTCAATTCATGATTCATGATTTGATTTATGAATCATGATTCATGATTCAATTCATGATTCATGATTCATGATTCAATTCATGATTCATGATTCAATTCATGATTCGATTCCTGATTCAATTCATGATTCAATTCATGATTCATGATTCAATTCATGATTCATGATTCATGATTCATGATTTATGATTCAATTCATGATTCATGATTCAATTAATGATTCATGATTCATGATTCAATTAATGATTCATGATTCATGATTCAATTCATGATTCATGATTCAATTCATGATTCATGATTTATGATTCATGATTCATGATTTATGATTAATGATTCATGATTCGAATCATGATTCATGATTCATGATTCATGATTCGATTCATGATTCATGATTAATGATTTGATTCATGATTCATGATTCATGATTCAATTCATGATTCATGATTCATGATTTATGATTCGATTCATGATTCATGATTTATGATTCAATTGATGATTCATGATTTATGATTCATGATTCAATTCATGATTCATGATTCAATTCATGATTCATGATTCAAGATTCATGATTCATGATTCAATTCATGATTCATGATTCGATTTATGATTCATGATTCATGATTCAATTCATGATTCATGATTCATGATTCATGATTCATGATTCAATTCATGATTCATGAATCATGATTCAATTCATGATGCATGATTTATGATTTAATTCATGATTCATGATTTAATTCATGTTTCATGATTCAAGATTCATGATTCATGATTCAATTCATGATTCATGATTTGATTTATGATTCATGATTCATGATTCAATTCATGATTCATGATTCATGATTCAATTCATGATTCATGATTCATGATTCAATTCATGATTCAATTCATGATTCTTGATTCATGATTCATGATTCAATTCATGATTCATGATTCGATTCATGATTCTTTATTCATGATTCATGATTTGATTAATGATTCATGATTCATGATTTAATTCATGATTCATGATTCATGATTCATTATTCATGATTCGATTCATGATTCATGATTCGATTCATGATTCTTGATTCATGATTCATGATTCGATTCATGATTCATGATTCAATTCATGATTCAATTCATGATTCATGATTCATGATTCATTATTCATGATTCGATTCATGATTCATGATTCAATTCATGATTCATGATTCAATTCATAATTCATGAGTCGATTCATGATTCATGATTCAATTCATGATTTAATTCATGATTTATGATTCATGATTCATGATTCAATTCATGATTCATGATTCATGATTCATGATTCAATTCATGATTCAATTCATGATTCATTATTCATAATTCAATTCATGATTCATGATTCAATTCATGATTCATGATTCAATTTATGATTCATGATTCAATTCATGATTCATGATTCAATTCATGATTCATGATTCATTATTCATGATTCATGATTCAATTCATGATTCATAATTCATGATTCATGATTCAATTCATGATTCATGATTCAATGTATGATTCATGATTCAATTAATGATTCATGATTTAAATAATGATTCATGACTCAATTCATGATTCGATTCATGATTCAATTCATGATTCATGATTTGATTTATGAATCATGATTCATGATTCAATTCATGATTCATGATTCATGATTCAATTCATGATTCATGATTCAATTCATGATTCGATTCCTGATTCAATTCATGATTCATGATTCAATTCATGATTCATGATTCAATTCATGATTCATGATTCATGATTCATGATTCATGATTTATGATTCAATTCATGATTCATGATTCAATTAATGATTCATGATTCATGATTCAATTCATGATTCATGATTCAATTCATGATTCATGATTTATGATTCATGATTCATGATTTATGATTAATGATTCATGATTCGATTCATGATTCATGATTCATGATTTAATTCATGATTCATTATTCATGATTCGATTCATGATTCATGATTCATGATTAATGATTTGATTCATGATTCATGATTCATGATTCAATTCATGATTCATGATTCATGATTTATGATTCGATTCATGATTCATGATTTATGATTCAATTGATGATTCATGATTTATGATTCATGATTCAATTCATGATTCAATTCATGATTCATGATTCAAGATTCATGATTCATGATTCAATTCATGATTCATGATTCGATTTATGATTCATGATTCATGATTCAATTCATGATTCATGATTCATGATTCATGATTCATGATTCAATTCATGATTCATGAATCATGATTCAATTCATGATGCATGATTTATGATTCAATTCATGATTCATGATTCATGATTCATGATTCATGATTCAATTTATGATTCATAATTCATGATTCATGATTCAATTCATGATTCATAATTCATGATTCATGATTCATGATTTAATTCATGATTAATGATTAATGATTCATGATTCATAATTCATGACTCATGATTCGATTCATGATGAATGATTCATGATTTGATTCATGATTCATGATTTAATTCATGATTCATGATTCATGATTCAATTCATGATTCATGATTCATGATTCATGATTCGATTCATGATTCATAATTCAATTCATGATTCATGATTCATGATTTATGATTTATGATTCGATTCATGATTCATGATTTATGATTCAATTCATGATTCATGATTCATGATTCAATTCATGATTCATTATTCAATTCATGATTCATGATTCAAGATTCATGATTCATGACTCAATTCATGATTCGATTCATGATTCAATTCATGATTCATGATTCGATTTATGAATCATGATTCATGATTCAATTCATGATTTATGATTCATGATTCAATTCATGATTCATGATTCAATTCATGATTCGTTTCCTGATTCAATTCATGATTCATGATTCAATTCATGATTCATGATTCATGATTCAATTCATTATTCATGATTCTATTCATGATTTATGATTCAATTCATGATTCAATTCATGATTCATGATTCGATTCATGATTCATGATTCAATTCATGATTCATGATTCATGATTCATGATTCATGATTCATAATTCAAATTTCAATTCATGATTCATGATTCAATTCATGATTCATGATTAATGATTCATGATTAATGATTCAATTCATGATTCATGATTCATGATTCAATTCATGATTCATGATTCAATTCATGATTCATGATTCGATTCATGATTCATGATTTAATTCATGATTCATCATTTATGATTCAATTCATGATTCATGATTCATGATTCATGATTAATGATTTATGATTTAATTCATGATTCATGATTCATGATTCAATTCATGATTCATAATTCATGATTCATGATTCATGATTTGATTCATGATTCATGATTTGATTCATGATTCATGATTCAATTCATGATTCATGATTCAATTAATGATTCATGATTCATGATTCATGATTCATGATTTATGATTTAATTCATGATTCATGATTCAATTCATGATTCATAATTCATGATTCATGATTCATGATTTGATTCATGATTCATGATTCAATTCATGATTCATGATTCAATTTATGATTCATGATTCATGATTCAATTCATGATTCATGATTCAATTAATGATTCATGATTCATGATTCGATTCATGATTCATGATTCAATTAATGATTCATGATTCATGATTCAATTCATGATTCATGATTCGATTCATGATTCATGATTCATGATTAATGATTCATGATTCGATTCATGATTCATGATTCATGATTTAATTCATGATTCATGATTCATGATTCGATTCATGATTCATGATTCATGATTCATGATTTATGATTCGATTCATGATTCATGATTTATGATTCAATTCATGATTCATGATTCATGATTCATGATTCAATTCATGATTCATGATTCAATTCATGATTCATGATTCAAGATTCATGATTCATGATTCAATTCATGATTCATGATTCGATTTATGATTCATGATTCATGATTCAATTCATGATTCATGATTCATGATTCATGATTCAATTCATGATTCATGAATCATGATTCAATTCATGATTCATGATTCGATTTATGATTCATGATTCATGATTCAATTCATGATTCATGATTCATGATTCATGATTCAATTCATGATTCATGAATCATGATTCAATTCATGATGCATAATTCATGATTCATGATTCAATTCATGATTCATGATTCATGATTCATGATTTGATTCATGATTCATGATTCATGATTCATGATTCAATTCATGATTCATGATTCAATTCATGATTCATGATTCAAGATTCATGATTCATGATTCAATTCATGATTCATGAATCATGATTCAATTCATGATGCATGATTCATGATTCATGATTAAATTCATGATTCATAATTCATGATTCATGATTCAATTCATGATTCATAATTCATGATTCATGATTCATGATTTGATTCATGATTCAGGATTCAATTCATGATTCATGATTCATGATTCATGATTCATTATTTATGATTCGATTCATGATTCATGATTCAATTCATGATTCATGATTCATGATTTAATTCATGATTAATGATTAATGATTCATGATTCATAATTCATGACTCATGATTCGATTCATGATTCATGATTAATGATTCATGATTCGATTCATGATTCATGATTAATGATTCATGATTTGATTCATGATTCATGATTTAATTCATGATTCATGATTCATGATTCAATTCATGATTCATGATTCATGATTCATGATTCGATTCATGATTCATGATACATGATTCATATTTCAATTCATGATTCATGATTCATGATTTATGATTTATAAATCGATTCATGATTCATGATTTATGATTCAATTCATGATTCATGATTCATGATTCAATTCATGATTCATGATTCAAGATTCATGATTCATGACTCAATTCATGATTCGATTCATGATTCAATTCATGATTCATGATTCGATTTATGAATCATGATTCATGATTCAATTCATGATTCATGATTCAATTCATGATTCATGATTCAATTCATGATTCGATTCCTGATTCAATTCATGATTCATGATTCAATTCATGATTCATGATTCATGATTCAATTCATTATTCATGATTCTATTCATGATTTATGATTCAATTCATGATTCAATTCATGATTCATGATACGATTCATGATTCATGATTCAATTCATGATTCATGATCAAATTCATGATTCATGATTCATGATTCATGATTCATGATTCATGATTCAAGATACAATTCATGATTCATGATTCAATTCATGATTCATGATTAATGATTCATGATTAATGATTCAATTCATGATTCATGATTCATGATTCAATTCATGATTCATGATTCAATTCATGATTCATGATTCGATTCATGATTCATGATTCATGATTAATGATTTGATTCATGATTCATGATTTATGATTCGATTCATGATTCATGATTTATGATTCAATTCATGATTCATTATTTATGATTAATGACTCAATTCATGATTCATGATTCAATTCATGATTCATGATTCAAGATTCATGATTCATGATTCAATTCATGATTCATGATTCGATTTATGATTCATTATTCATGACTCAATTCATGATTCATGATTCAATTCATGATTCATGATTCAAGATTCATGATTCATGATTCAATTCATGATTCATGATTCGATTTATGATTCATGATTCATGATTCAATTCATGATGCATAATTCATGATTCATGATTCAATTCATGATTCATGATTCATGATTCATGATTTGATTCATGATTCATGATTAAATTCATGATTCATGATTCGATTCATGATTCATGATTAATGATTCATGATTCGATTCATGATTCATGATTCATGATTTAATTCATGATTCATGATTCGATTCATGATTCATGATTCATGATTAATGATTTGATTCATGATTCATGATTCATGATTAAATTCATGATTCATGATTCATGATTCATGATTTATGATTCGATTCATGATTCATGATTTATGATTCAATTCATGATTCATGATTCATGATTCATGATTCATGATTCAATTCATGATTCATGATTCATGATTCAATTCATGATTCATGATTCGATTTATGATTAATGATTCAATTCATGATTCATGATTCATGATTCAATTCATGATTCATGAATCATGATTCAATTCATGATGCATGATTTATGATTCAATTCATGATTCATGATTCATGATTCATGATTCAATTCATGATTCATAATTCATGATTCATGATTCAATTCATGATTCATAATTCATGATTCATGATTTGATTCATGATTCAGGATTCAATTCATGATTCATGATTCATGATTCATGATTCATTATTTATGATTCGATTCATGATTCATGATTCAATTAATGATTCATGATTCATGATTCAATTCATGATTCATGATTCATGATTTAATTCATGATTAATGATTCATGATTCATGATTCATGATTTGATTCATGATTCATGATTCATGATTAATGATTCATGATTCGATTCATGATTCATGATTTAATTCATGATTCATGATTCATGATTCGATTCATGATTCATGATTCATGATTAATGATTTATGATTCAATTCATGATTCATGATTCATGATTCAATTCATGATTCATGATTCAATTCATGATTCATGATTCAAGATTCATGATTCATGACTCAATTCATGATTCATGATTCAATTCATGATTCATGATTCAAGATTCATGATTCATGACTCAATTCATGATTCGATTCATGATTCAATTCATGATTCATGATTCAATTTATGAATCATGATTCATGATTCAATTCATGATTCAATTCATGATTCATGATTCAATTCATGATTCGATTCCTGATTCATGATTCATGATTCAATTCATGATTCATGATTCATGATTCAATTCATGATTCATGATTCATGATTCAATTCATGATTCATGATTCATGATTTAATTCATGATTAATGATTCATGATTCATGATTCATGATTTGATTCATGATTCATGATTCATGATTAATGATTCATGATTCGATTCATGATTCATGATTTAATTCATGATTCATGATTCGATTCATGATTCATGATTCATGATTAATGATTTATGATTCAATTCATGATTCATGATTCATGATTCAATTCATGATTCATGATTTAATTCATGTTTCATGATTCAAGATTCATGATTCATGATTCAATTCATGATTCATGATTTGATTTATGATTCATGATTCATGATTCAATTCATGATTCATGATTCATGATTCGATTCATGATTCATGATTCAATTCATGATTCATGATTCATGATTCATGATTCAATTCATGATTCAATTCATGATTCTTGATTCATGATTCATGATTCAATTCATGATTCATGATTCGATTCATGATTCTTTATTCATGATTCATGATTTGATTAATGATTCATGATTCATGATTCAATTCATGATTCATGATTCATTATTCATGATTCGATTCATGATTTATGATTCGATTCATGATTCTT
This sequence comes from Mixophyes fleayi, assembly GCF_038048845.1. Classification (NCBI taxonomy): domain Eukaryota; kingdom Metazoa; phylum Chordata; class Amphibia; order Anura; family Limnodynastidae; genus Mixophyes; species Mixophyes fleayi. Next base: position 88,961 of record NW_027446037.1, read on the forward strand.
GATTCATGATTCATGATTCGATTCATGATTCATGATTCAATTCATGATTCAATTCATGATTCATGATTCATGATTCATTATTCATGATTCGATTCATGATTCATGATTCAATTCATGATTCATGAATCAATTCATAATTCATGAGTCGATTCATGATTCATGATTCATGATTCAATTCATGATTTAATTCATGATTTATGATTCATGATTCATAATTCAATTCATGATTCATGATTCATGATTCAATTCATGATTCAATTCATGATTCATTATTCATAATTCAATTCATGATTCATGATTTGATTCATGATTCATGATTCAATTTATGATTCATGATTCAATTCATGATTCATGATTCAATTCATGATTCATGATTCATTATTCATGATTCATGATTCAATTCATGATTCATAATTCATGATTCATGATTCAATTCATGATTCATGATTCAATGTATGATTCATGATTCAATTAATGATTCATGATTTAAATAATGATTCATAACTCAATTCATGATTCGATTCATGATTCAATTCATGATTCATGATTTGATTTATGAATCATGATTCATGATTCAATTCATGATTCATGATTCATGATTCAATTCATGATTCATGATTCAATTCATGATTCGATTCCTGATTCAATTCATGATTCAATTCATGATTCATGATTCAATTCATGATTCATGATTTATGATTCAATTCATGATTCATGATTCAATTAATGATTCATGATTCATGATTCAATTCATGATTCATGATTCAATTCATGATTCATGATTTATGATTCATGATTCATGATTTATGATTAATGATTCATGATTCGATTCATGATTCATGATTCATGATTCGATTCATGATTCATGATTAATGATTTGATTCATGATTCATGATTCATGATTCAATTCATGATTCATGATTCATGATTTATGATTCGATTCATGATTCATGATTTATGATTCAATTGATGATTCATGATTTATGATTCATGATTCAATTCATGATTCATGATTCAATTCATGATTCATGATTCAAGATTCATGATTCATGATTCAATTCATGATTCATGATTCGATTTATGATTCATGATTCATGATTCAATTCATGATTCATGATTCATGATTCATGATTCATGATTCAATTCATGATTCATGAATCATGATTCAATTCATGATGCATGATTTATGATTCAATTCATGATTCATGATTTAATTCATGTTTCATGATTCAAGATTCATGATTCATGATTTAATTCATGATTCATGATTTGATTTATGATTCATGATTCATGATTCAATTCATGATTCATGATTCATGATTCAATTCATGATTCATGATTCATGATTCAATTCATGATTCAATTCATGATTCTTGATTCATGATTCATGATTCAATTCATGATTCATGATTCGATTCATGATTCTTTATTCATGATTCATGATTTGATTAATGATTCATGATTCATGATTCAATTCATGATTCATGATTCATGATTCATTATTCATGATTCGATTCATGATTCATGATTCGATTCATGATTCTTGATTCATGATTCATGATTCGATTCATGATTCATGATTCAATTCATGATTCAATTCATGATTCATGATTCATGATTCATTATTCATGATTTGATTCATGATTCATGATTCAATTCATGATTCATGATTCAATTCATAATTCATGAGTCGATTCATGATTCAGGATTCATGATTCAATTCATGATTTAATTCATGATTTATGATTCATGATTCATGATTCAATTGATGATTCATGATTCATGATTCATGATTCAATTCATGATTCAATTCATGATTCATTATTCATAATTCAATTCATGATACATGATTCAATTCATGATTCATGATTCAATTTATGATTCATGATTCAATTCATGATTCATGATTCAATTCATGATTCATGATTCATTATTCATGATTCATGATTCAATTCATGATTCATAATTCATGATTCATGATTCAATTCATGATTCATGATTCAATGTATGATTCATGATTCAATTAATGATTCATGATTTAAATAATGATTCATGACTCAATTCATGATTCGATTCATGATTCAATTCATGATTCATGATTTGATTTATGAATCATGATTCATGATTCAATTCATGATTCATGATTCATGATTCAATTCATGATTCGATTCCTGATTCAATTCATGATTCATGATTCAATTCATGATTCATGATTCATGATTCATGATTCATGATTTATGATTCAATTCATGATTCATGATTCAATTAATGATTCATGATTCATAATTCAATTCATGATTCATGATTCAATTCATGATTCATGATTTATGATTCATGATTCATGATTTATGATTAATGATTCATGATTCGATTCATGATTCATGATTCATGATTTAATTCATGATTCATTATTCATGATTCGATTCATGATTCATGATTCATGATTAATGATTTGATTCATGATTCATGATTCATGATTCAATTCATGATTCATGATTCATGATTTATGATTCAATTCATGATTCATGATTCGATTCATGATTCATGATTCAATTCATGATTCATGATTCAATTCATGATTCATGATTCATGATTCATGATTCATAATTCAAGATTCAATTCATGATTCATGATTCAATTCATGATTCATGATTAATGATTCATGATTAATGATTCAATTCATGATTCATGATTCATGATTCAATTCATGATTCATGATTCAATTCATGATTCATGATTCGATTCATGATTCATGATTCATGATTCAATTCATGATTCATCATTTATGATTCAATTCATGATTCATGATTCATGATTAATGATTAATGATTTATGATTTAATTCATGATTCATGATTCATGATTCAATTCATGATTCATAATTCATGATTCATGATTCATGATTCGATTCATGATTCATGATTAATGATTTGATTCATGATTCATGATTCATGATTCAATTCATGATTCATGATTCATGATTTATGAATCGAATTATGATTCATGATTTATGATTCAATTGATGATTCATGATTTATGATTCATGATTCAATTCATGATTCATGATTCAATTCATGATTCATGATTCAAGATTCATGATTCATGATTCAATTCATGATTCATGATTCGATTTATGATTCATGATTCATGATTCAATTCATGATTCATGATTCATGATTCATGATTCATGATTCAATTCATGATTCATGAATCATGATTCAATTCATGATGCATGATTTATGATTCAATTCATGATTCATGATTTAATTCATGTTTCATGATTCAAGATTCATGATTCATGATTCAATTCATGATTCATGATTTGATTTATGATTCATGATTCATGATTCAATTCATGATTCATGATTCATGATTCAATTCATGATTCATGATTCATGATTCAATTCATGATTCAATTCATGATTCTTGATTCATGATTCATGATTCAATTCATGATTCATGATTCGATTCATGATTCTTTATTCATGATTCATGATTTGATTAATGATTCATGATTCATGATTCAATTCATGATTCATGATTCATGATTCATTATTCATGATTCGATTCATGATTCATGATTCGATTCATGATTCTTGATTCATGATTCATGATTCGATTCATGATTCATGATTCAATTCATGATTCAATTCATGATTCATGATTCATGATTCATTATTCATGATTCGATTCATGATTCATGATTCAATTCATGATTCATGATTCAATTCATAATTCATGAGTCGATTCATGATTCATGATTCATGATTCAATTCATGATTTAATTCATGATTTATGATTCATGATTCATGATTCAATTCATGATTCATGATTCATGATTCATGATTCAATTCATGATTCAATTCATGATTCATTATTCATAATTCAATTCATGATTCATGATTCAATTCATGATTCATGATTCAATTTATGATTCATGATTCAATTCATGATTCATGATTCAATTCATGATTCATGATTCATTATTCATGATTCATGATTCAATTCATGATTCATAATTCATGATTCATGATTCAATTCATGATTCATGATTCAATGTATGATTCATGATTCAATTAATGATTCATGATTTAAATAATGATTCATGACTCAATTCATGATTCGATTCATGATTCAATTCATGATTCATGATTTGATTTATGAATCATGATTCATGATTCAATTCATGATTCATGATTCATGATTCAATTCATGATTCATGATTCAATTCATGATTCGATTCCTGATTCAATTCATGATTCATGATTCAATTCATGATTCATGATTCATGATTCATGATTTATGATTCAATTCATGATTCATGATTCAATTAATGATTCATGATTCATGATTCAATTCATGATTCATGATTCAATTCATGATTCATGATTTATGATTCATGATTCATGATTTATGATTAATGATTCATGATTCGATTCATGATTCATGATTCATGATTTAATTCATGATTCATTATTCATGATTCGATTCATGATTCATGATTCATGATTAATGATTTGATTCATGATTCATGATTCATGATTCAATTCATGATTCATGATTCATGATTTATGATTCGATTCATGATTCATGATTTATGATTCAATTGATGATTCATGATTTATGATTCATGATTCAATTCATGATTCAATTCATGATTCATGATTCAAGATTCATGATTCATGATTCAATTCATGATTCGATTTATGATTCATGATTCATGATTCAATTCATGATTCATGATTCAAGATTCATGATTCATGATTCATGATTCAATTCATGATTCATGAATCATGATTCAATTCATGATGCATGATTTATGATTCAATTCATGATTCATGATTCATGATTCATGATTCATGATTCAATTTATGATTCATAATTCATGATTCATGATTCAATTCATGATTCATAATTCATGATTCATGATTCATGATTTGATTCATGATTCAGGATTCAATCCATGATTCATGATTCATGATTCATTATTTATGATTCCATTAATGATTCATGATTCAATTAATGATTCATGATTCATGATTCAATTCATGATTCATGATTCATGATTTAATTCATGATTAATGATTAATGATTCATGATTCATAATTCATGACTCATGATTCGATTCATGATGAATGATTCATGATTTGATTCATGATTCATGATTTAATTCATGATTCATGATTCATGATTCAATTCATGATTCATGATTCATGATTCATGATTCGATTCATGATTCATAATTCAATTCATGATTCATGATTCATGATTTATGATTTATGATTCGATTCATGATTCATGATTTATGATTCAATTCATGATTCATGATTCATGATTCAATTCATGATTCATTATTCAATTCATGATTCATGATTCAAGATTCATGATTCATGACTCAATTCATGATTCGATTCATGATTCAATTCATAATTCATGATTCGATTTATGAATCATGATTCATGATTCAATTCATGATTTATGATTCATGATTCAATTCATGATTCATGATTCAATTCATGATTTATGATTCATGATTCAATTCATGATTCATGATTCAATTCATGATTCGTTTCCTGATTCAATTCATGATTCATGATTCAATTCATGATTCATGATTCATGATTCAATTCATTATTCATGATTCTATTCATGACTTATGATTCAATTCATGATTCAATTCATGATTCATGATTCGATTCATGATTCATGATTCAATTCATGATTCATGATTCAATTCATGATTCATGATTCATGATTCATGATTCATGATTCATAATTCAAGATTCAATTCATGATTCATGATTCAATTCATGATTCATGATTAATGATTCATGATTAATGATTCAATTCATGATTCATGATTCATGATTCAATTCATGATTCATGATTCAATTCATGATTCATGATTCGATTCATGATTCATGATTCATGATTCAATTCATGATTCATCATTTATGATTCAATTCATGATTCGTGATTCATGATTCATGATTCATGATTTATGATTTAATTCATGATTCGATTCATGATTCAATTCATGATTCATGATTCGATTTATGAATCATGATTCATGATTCAATTCATGATTCATGATTCAATTCATGATTCATGATTCAATTCATGATTCGATTCCTGATTCAATTCATGATTCATGATTCAATTCATGATTCATGATTCATGATTCAATTCATTATTCATGATTCTATTCATGATTTATGATTCAATTCATGATTCAATTCATAATTCATGATACGATTCATGATTCATGATTCAATTCATGATTCATGATCAAATTCATGATTCATGATTCATGATTCATGATTCATGATTCAAGATACAATTCATGATTCATGATTCAATTCATGATTCATGATTAATGATTCATGATTAATGATTCAATTCATGATTCATGATTCATGATTCAATTCATGATTCATGATTCAATTCATGATTCATGATTCGATTCATGATTCATGATTCATGATTAATGATTTGATTCATGATTCATGATTCATGATTCAATTCATGATTCATGATTCATGATTCATGATTTATGATTCGATTCATGATTCATGATTTATGATTCAATTCATGATTCATTATTTATGATTAATGACTCAATTCATGATTCATGATTCAATTCATGATTCATGATTCAAGATTCATGATTCATGATTCAATTCATGATTCATGATTCGATTTATGATTAATAATTCATGATTCAATTCATGATTCATGATTCATGATTCATGATTCAATTCATGATTCATGAATCATGATTCAATTCATGATGCATAATTCATGATTCATGATTCAATTCATGATTCATGATTCATGATTCATGATTTGATTCATGATTCATGATTCAATTCATGATTCATGATTCGATTCATGATTCATGATTAATGATTCATGATTCGATTCATGATTCATGATTCATGATTTAATTCATGATTCATGATTCATGATTCGATTCATGATTCATGATTCATGATTAATGATTTGATTCATGATTCATGATTCATGATTAAATTCATGATTCATGATTCATGATTCATGATTTATGATTCGATTCATGATTCATGATTTATGATTCAATTCATGATTCATGATTCATGATTCATGATTCAATTCATGATTCATGATTCATGATTCAATTCATGATTCATGATTCGATTTATGATTAATGATTCAATTCATGATTCATGATTCATGATTCAATTCATGATTCATGAATCATGATTCAATTCATGATGCATGATTTATGATTCAATTCATGATTCATAATTCATGATTCATGATTCAATTCATGATTCATAATTCATGATTCATGATTTGATTCATGATTCAGGATTCAATTCATGATTCATGATTCATGATTCATGATTCATTATTTATGATTCGATTCATGATTCATGATTCAATTAATGATTCATGATTCATGATTCAATTCATGATTCATGATTCATGATTTAATTCATGATTAATGATTCATGATTCATGATTCATGATTTGATTCATGATTCATGATTCATGATTAATGATTCATGATTCGATTCATGATTCATGATTTAATTCATGATTCATGATTCATGATTCGATTCATGATTCATGATTCATGATTAATGATTTATGATTCAATTCATGATTCATGATTCATGATTCAATTCATGATTCATGATTCAATTCATGATTCATGATTCAAGATTCATGATTCATGACTCAATTCATGATTCATGATTCAATTCATGATTCATGATTCAAGATTCATGATTCATGACTCAATTCATGATTCGATTCATGATTCAATTCATGATTCATGATTCAATTTATGAATCATGATTCATGATTCAATTCATGATTCATGATTCAATTCATGATTCATGATTCAATTCATGATTCGATTCCTGATTCATGATTCATGATTCAATTCATGATTTATGATTCATGATTCAATTCATGATTCATGATTCATGATTCAATTCATGATTCATGATTCATGATTTAATTCATGATTAATGATTCATGATTCAATTCATGATTCATGATTCATGATTCGATTCATGATTCATGATTCAATTCATGATTCATGATTCATGATTCATGATTCAATTCATGATTCAATTCATGATTCTTGATTCATGATTCATGATTCAATTCATGATTCATGATTCGATTCATGATTCTTTATTCATGATTCATGATTTGATTAATGATTCATGATTCATGATTCAATTCATGATTCATGATTCATGATTCATTATTCATGATTCGATTCATGATTTATGATTCGATTCATGATTCTTGATTCATGATTCATGATTCGATTCATGATTCATGATTCAATTCATGATTCAATTCATGATTCATGATTCATGATTCATTATTCATGATTCGATTCATGATTCATGATTCAATTCATGATTCATGATTCAATTCATAATTCATGAGTCGATTCATGATTCATGATTGATGATTCAATTCATGATTTAATTCATGATTTATGATTCATGATTCATAATTCAATTCATGATTCATGATTCATGATTCAATTCATGATTCAATTCATGATTCATTATTCATAATTCAATTCATGATTCATGATTTGATTCATGATTCATGATTCAATTTATGATTCATGATTCAATTCATGATTCATGATTCAATTCATGATTCATGATTCATTATTCATGATTCATGATTCAATTCATGATTCATAATTCATGATTCATGATTCAATTCATGATTCATGATTCAATGTATGATTCATGATTCAATTAATGATTCATGATTTAAATAATGATTCATAACTCAATTCATGATTCGATTCATGATTCAATTCATGATTCATGATTTGATTTATGAATCATGATTCATGATTCAATTCATGATTCATGATTCATGATTCAATTCATGATTCATGATTCAATTCATGATTCGATTCCTGATTCAATTCATGATTCATGATTCAATTCATGATTCATGATTCAATTCATGATTCATGATTCATGATTTATGATTCAATTCATGATTCATGATTCATGATTCAATTCATGATTCATGATTCAATCATGATTCATGATTTATGATTCATGATTCATGATTTATGATTAATGATTCATGATTCGATTCATGATTCATGATTCATGATTCATGATTCGATTCATGATTCATGATTAATGATTTGATTCATGATTCATGATTCATGATTCAATTCATGATTCATGATTCATGAATTTATGATTCGATTCATGATTCATGATTTATGATTCAATTGATGATTCATGATTTATGATTCATGATTCAATTCATGATTCATGATTCAATTCATGATTCATGATTCAAGATTCATGATTCATGATTCAATTCATGATTCATGATTCGATTTATGATTCATGATTCATGATTCAATTCATGATTCATGATTCATGATTCATGATTCATGATTCAATTCATGATTCATGAATCATGATTCAATTCATGATGCATGATTTATGATTCAATTCATGATTCATGATTTAATTCATGTTTCATGATTCAAGATTCATGATTCATGATTCAATTCATGATTCATGATTTGATTTATGATTCATGATTCATGATTCAATTCATGATTCATGATTCATGATTCAATTCATGATTCATGATTCATGATTCAATTCATGATTCAATTCATGATTCTTGATTCATGATTCATGATTCAATTCATGATTCATGATTCGATTCATGATTCTTTATTCATGATTCATGATTTGATTAATGATTCATGATTCATGATTCAATTCATGATTCATGATTCATGATTCATTATTCATGATTCGATTCATGATTCATGATTCGATTCATGATTCATGATTCGATTCATGATTCTTGATTCATGATTCATGATTCGATTCATGATTCATGATTCAATTCATGATTCAATTCATGATTCATGATTCATGATTCATTATTCATGATTCGATTCATGATTCATGATTCAATTCATGATTCATGATTCAATTCATGATTCATGATTCATGATTCATGATTCATGATTCATAATTCAAGATTCAATTCATGATTCATGATTCAATTCATGATTCATGATTAATGATTCATGATTAATGATTCAATTCATGATTCATGATTCATGATTCAATTCATGATTCATGATTCAATTCATGATTCATGATTCGATTCATGATTCATGATTCATGATTCAATTCATGATTCATCATTTATGATTCAATTCATGATTCGTGATTCATGATTCATGATTCATGATTTATGATTTAATTCATGATTCGATTCATGATTCAATTCATGATTCATGATTCGATTTATGAATCATGATTCATGATTCAATTCATGATTCATGATTCAATTCATGATTCATGATTCAATTCATGATTCGATTCCTGATTCAATTCATGATTCATGATTCAATTCATGATTCATGATTCATGATTCAATTCATTATTCATGATTCTATTCATGATTTATGATTCAATTCATGATTCAATTCATGATTCATGATACGATTCATGATTCATGATTCAATTCATGATTCATGATCAAATTCATGATTCATGATTCATGATTCATGATTCATGATTCATGATTCAAGATACAATTCATGATTCATGATTCAATTCATGATTCATGATTAATGATTCATGATTAATGATTCAATTCATGATTCATGATTCATGATTCAATTCATGATTCATGATTCAATTCATGATTCATGATTCGATTCATGATTCATGATTCATGATTAATGATTTGATTCATGATTCATGATTCATGATTCAATTCATGATTCATGATTCATGATTCATGATTTATGATTCGATTCATGATTCATGATTTATGATTCAATTCATGATTCATTATTTATGATTAATGACTCAATTCATGATTCATGATTCAATTCATGATTCATGATTCAAGATTCATGATTCATGATTCAATTCATGATTCATGATTCGATTTATGATTAATAATTCATGATTCAATTCATGATTCATGATTCATGATTCATGATTCAATTCATGATTCATGAATCATGATTCAATTCATGATGCATAATTCATGATTCATGATTCAATTCATGATTCATGATTCATGATTCATGATTTGATTCATGATTCATGATTCAATTCATGATTCATGATTCGATTCATGATTCATGATTAATGATTCATGATTCGATTCATGATTCAA